>NC_068448.1:63539076-63781576 GCF_023373465.1 Oncorhynchus keta
CCCTGCCCATTTAAATATCTAAAACACAGGCCGAGACCCCACCAGACTGTGGAGGAAATATGATACTTTATATCCAGTGGTTCGTGGTGTGGTCTATGTGAGGTTTAATGTCAGGGAATATGAGACTGGTGAATCAGACCGGACAGAGATCCTATGGTTGATAAAACATAACCACTTCAGACCCATCGTCTTAACGTATTTGTGAAATGATTTATTTATGAAGTCATGCAATCATCTCTCTCTTTCCTAAAAACTGTCCTCCAACTCTTACAATCCTAATCCTTAGGGAAACACACACACTAACCACAAGCCAGTGGTCACATGATTGGGTCCCCATGGAAACCTTGTGCCTAGTGATGCGTTTCAGATCTATGTTCTTGTTTCTACGGTCGACAGGAGTGTGTGTGTGTGTGTGTGTGTGTGTGTGTGTGTGTGTGTGTGTGTGTGTGTGTGTGTGTGTGTGTGTGTGTGTGTGTGTGTGTGTGTGTGTGTGTGTGTGTGTGTGTGTGTGTGTGTGTGTGTGTGTGTGTGTGTGTGTGTGTGTGTGTGCGCACAGGAGATTTGAACTTGGCCAAAGTCACAGTGATGGACGGGTTGTCCTTCCTCTAGTCTAGATCAATGAAGAGTCTACCACGGTCTCTATCTATCTCTCTCTCCACCTCTCCATCTCTCTCTCTCTCCATCTCCCTCTCTCTCAATTCAATTCAAGGGTTTAATTGGCATGGGAAACATTGTACTCACAGAAGTTCCAAAAGAATAAAGATATTCTCCCTCTCTCTCTCTCTCTCTCTCTCTCTCTCTCTCTCTCTCTCTCTCTCTCTCTCTATTGTAACGTGTTAATAGCATGTCTATGTGGCCTGGTCAACCACTGGTGCTCATCAGGCCTGGTAATCATTATTGCAATCAGAGACCGAGTGAGATTAGAGAGGTTGATGGTACTTGTACTTTGTTGCTGATGAGTCTGAGAAGGAGAACACAGACACTTTTTAAAATAAGGAAGAGCAGCTAATTAATTTTGTTTTCAACGTTAACATATTTTTATGGGGCCACAGTTGTTCAATGATTTACCTAATATCTCTGGTGTGTGAAATAGGCGCGGGGGGGTAGCCTACGTTATGATTGTAAAATATATATCTTCTTGGGGAACATGATTGGAGAAGATGAATTCGCCTAAATTACATACCCAAATCTAACTGCCTGTAGCTCAGGCCATGAAGCAAGGATATGCATATTATTGGTACCATTTGAAAGGGAGCACTTTGAAGTTTTTGGAAATGTGAATTGAATGTAGGAGAATATAACACAATAGATCTGGTAGAAGAAAATACAAAGAAAAAACGGGTCTTTTTCTACCACCATCTTTGAAATGCAAGAGAAAGGTCATAGTTATAGCCATCACTGTGGTTGTAATTCCGATAGTGTCCACAAGATGGCAGCAGTGTATGTGCAAAGTTTCAGATGGATAACTTGAAAAATGAGTGAAAAACAAGACTTTTCGAGTCAAGTCCCCAGGTACATTTGGGCAAATCGTGAATGAGACATTCTCATTCATATTCCATTTTTCTGGAAGAATTTGACAAAGATACAGTCCTTCAAGTGATGGCGGCCTGCGTCATCGGCGTGCCATGAAGGCGTCGCTCTCTAACCAAATATGGTGTCCTATAGGATATACTACACCCCTAATGAAATAGTGAAGTCTTGTTACCTTCTAGGATCCCTGAGGAATACATACGAATGTGATTTGACTCGTTCAAACAAGATTTTCACAGATTCCTTTCTTTGCAAATTGAATGACTGGAATGACTGGGTGAATTTTGTCCCATTCCTCCTGACAGAGCTGGTGTAACTGAGTCAGGTTTGTTGGTCTCCTTGCGCGCACATGCATATTCAGATCTGCCCACAAATTTTCTATAGGATTGAGGTCAGAGCTTTGTGATGGCCACTCCAATACCTTGACTTTGTTGTCGTTAAGCGATTTTGCCACAACTTTGGAAGTATGCTTGGGGTCATTGTCCATTTGGAAGACCCATTTGCGACCAAGCTTTAACTTCCTGCCTAATATCTTGAGATGTTGCTTTAATATATCCACATAATTTTCCCTCATCATGATACCATGATACCATCTATTTTGTGAAGTGCACCAGTCCCTCCTGCAGCAAAGCACAACATGATGCTGCCACCCCCGTGCTTGACGGTTGGCATGGTGTTCTTCGACTTACAAGCCTCCCCTTTTTTCCTTCAAACATAACGATGGTCATTATGGCCAGTTCTATTTTTGTTTCATCAGACCAGAGGACATTTCTCCAAAAAGTACGATCTTTGTCCCTGTGTGCAGTTGCAAACCGTAGTCTGGCTTTTTTATGGCGGTTTTGGAGCAGTGGCTTCTTCCTTGCTGAGGGGCCTTTTAGGTTATGTTGACATAGGTCTCGGTTTACTATGGATATAGATACTTTTGGACCTGTTTCCTCCAGTATCATCACAAGGCCCTTTGCTGTTGTTCTGGGATTGATTTGCACTTTTCGCACCAAAGTACATTCATCTCTAGGAGGCAGAACGCCTCTCCTTCCTGAGCGATATGACGGCTGTGTGGTCCCATGGTGTTTATACTTGCGTACTATTGTTTGTACAGATGAATGTGGCACCTTCAGGCGTTTGGAAATTGCTCCCAAGGATGAACCAGACTTGTGGAGGTCTACAATTTTTTTCTGAGGTCTTGGCTGATTTCTTTTGATTTTCCCATGACTGAGTTTGAAGGTGCGCTGTAACGGCGTTCTTCGTTTGTGGAAAGAGAGTCGGACCGAAATGCAGCGTAGTGGTTACTCATGACTTTAATAGAAAAAGTAACAAACGGAACGTGAAACCTAATTACAGCCGGTCTGGTGAAACTACACAGAGACAGGAACAATCACCCACCAAATACAAAGCGAAACCAGGCTACCTAAATACGGTTCCCAATCAGAGACAACGAGAATCACCTGACTCTGATTGAGAACCGCCTCAGGCAGCCAAGCCTATACAACACCCCTAATCAGCCGCGATCCCAAATACTACAAACCCCAATACGAAAATACAATAACATAAACCCATGTCACACCCTGGCCTGACCAAATATATAACGAAACCACAAAATACAATGACCAAGGCGTGACATACGCCTTGAAATACATCCGTAGGTACACCTCCAATTGACTCAAATTATATCAATTACCCTACCAGAAGCTTCTAAAGCCATTACATAATTTTCTGGAATTGTCCAAGTTGTTTAAAGGCACAGTCAACTTAGTGTAAACTTCTGACCCACTGAAATTGTGATAGAGTGAATTATAAGTGAAATAATCTGTCTAAACAATTTGGGGGAAAATGACTTGCACAAAGTAGATGTCCTAACCGACTTGCCAAAACTATAGTTTGTTAACAAGAAATTTGTGGAGTGGTTGAAAAACGAGTTTTACGGACTCCAACCTAAGTGTATGTAAACTTCCGACTTCAACTCTATTGTAGGGCACAATAATATGCAATTATGACTACAAGATGCATAATCAGCTTAGTTTACTACAGTATGCAGGGTAAATGTAATGAAATAAGGCTTGTGAATACAGTACTGACTGCTTAAATGGTATGCAGTATGTAATAGGTTACTATTACATCTAACCAGAAGGATAATGCAGTATAGTAGAACACTTATTACAACTGCACAATACAGCTTTAGTCTATACACTGCTACACAATACAGTTCCAGTATGCTAACATTGGCAGTAAACTATAAAGTGGCCCGCAAGGACGTGTGACCGCTGAAAGCTGTTATAAACTGTGTATTGACCATGAAAATGGCAGACAGTGATAAGCATTCAACTGGACAGAATAGATCTGATTGGAGAAGATGAATTAAACAATGTCTCTCCTCTCCTCTGCTGCTGTGCCAGTTTGGCCTCTGCACCCCCCTCTCTTTATCTCTCTATCTCGCTCTCTTTATCTTTCTCTTTATCTGTCTGTCGGTCTGTCCGTCTGTCTGTCTTTCGGTCTGTCGGTCTGGTCTGTCTGTCTGTGAGATAGTTAGTTAGCCAGACCCGGAGGGAGCACTAATTAGCATGTTTGGAATGTTAATGAGGGGTGCGTGTCACCGTCCACCAATAGGATGCCAGCCCTCCTCTCACCCGTCAGAGAGAAGACATCTGTTCCACCATCTGATAGCAGCCTACCTCCCGCAGGCTAAGAGTGTTGTTGTTAATATGTGTGTGTGTGCTTATATGTAGGGTGGGTTGAGTCAGTGTGTGTTTTTGGAGGGAGTGGACAGAGAGATAGAGAGGCCTAAGGTCCTGACAAAATGTCAAACAATTAGAGAGTGTCATTTCCCCAAAATTCAAA
This sequence comes from Oncorhynchus keta, assembly GCF_023373465.1. NCBI lineage: Eukaryota > Metazoa > Chordata > Actinopteri > Salmoniformes > Salmonidae > Oncorhynchus > Oncorhynchus keta. Next base: position 63,543,442 of record NC_068448.1, read on the forward strand.
CCGTTATTCAAAGTTTCATAGACCTCTCTGGTGAGAATAGGCTACCCATCCTGTTGGGGGAGGACGCAGAGAGCTGTGGTTTGGCAACACACTACATTGCTGCCTGCTATGAGGGACAGTGTCTGACAGACCAATCAACATGTCCAACCTGCCATTGTTATTGTTCATTGTATGGTTATTTTGACCCTTGATTATTGTGGTTACTGATTGTCCCGTTGACAATCTTGATTATTATAATTCTTATGTTAATTACATCATAGTTGATCGATGTGGTCCTCTGGCCTGTCCCACAGCCTAATAGATACATCATAGCTGAGGGGAGACAGGAGCCACCAATCCTTTGTTATTCTATTCTATTGTAAGACTTACCAACAGTTGTGAATGGTCCTCAAACTGTTTTTAAACCAGCTTAATGTTCATTCAGTCTTGGTCTTGATGGAAACTAAAGCTCAGTCAAGACGCTGTTGATTGTGTAATTGAGTGTTCTTTGTGCACAGAGCAGTGCTTTCATATTAAATTGGCCATAAAAACCCTTATTTCGCTCTTGTCGCATCCGCTTTCTGCCTTCCTTCCTCCTCTCAGGAAAGCTGTGTAAACTACACATTTTTAATTCAGTGAAATAAATCTCCTGTATTTGTGTTGGGTTCTAATCTTAATTAGTGACACAAGTGTCTCTCCAATTTAAGCTGCTCGACCCACATACCGTCACAGAGAGAGAGGGAGCCAGGGAGGGCTTCAAGTTTAAAGCTGGGTTGTTTGCATGGAAAGAGACAGAATAACAATGGCTGCATCATATGATTAAACTGTTGCTAAGAGACAGATGTCAGATGGTTCTGAGCATGTACGTTTAATGATGGCTGTTCCTCCTCAAAGACAGTATGTTCTTTATCTGTATTTTAACCCAGCTGTATGTGTGTGTGTGTCCTCAGGTGTGTTGTGGAACCTGTCATCGTGTGACGCCCTGAAGATGCCAATCATCCAGGATGCGTTGGCCGTTCTGACCAATAGCGTCATCATCCCCCACTCTTCCTCCTGGGACTCCTCCCACAATCTCCATGACGACCGCAAGCAACACACACACACCTCCCAGGTGCTCCGCAATGCCACCGGCTGCCTCAGGTGAGTCACACACATGCAGACACACACACAGTAACGGCACCGACTGCCTCGGTGAGTGCACCTGTCCTTGTGCCTTCACACACCTCGTTTTGCGTGAGGAACATAATTCCAGTTGGAGTGCCTTGTGGTTTGTTGCCGCTGAAGTCTTTTTCTGTGTGTTGGAGTTTAAACCAGCACCACACACACACCCCTGTCTCCCCTCCATCTCCCTCTAACCTTATGAGAAACCATACAGTATGGTTGAAATGGACTCATTATTTCTGTGTTAATGGTATGGATTCATTAATACACTGCAGTGTATGTAATAGAGGAGAATGATTCATGTCATCATGTTTAATGACATTTCGACGCAGTGTGAAAACTTTGCAGCGGGTGTGTGTGTGCTGTGTGGTACTGGTATGATTAAGGCATATGTTTCTGATCCAAGGGTCTATAGAAATACAAAGCACAGCCTCACTTAAGACTCTCTCTCTCTCTCTCTCTCTCTCTCTCTCTCTCTCTCTCTCTCTCTCTCTCTCTCTCTCTCTCTCTCCTTATCTCTCTCTCTCCTTCTTGTGCTCTCACTCTGGGAGGTATCCATAGCAACAGTTGCAGGCCAAAACTTGGGGGTTGTGCATGTGCTGTGCGTGTGCGCATATGTGTGTGTGTGTGTCCTTCATTGTGTGTGAGAAACTCCGGAGGTAGTGGCTCTACAATATACTGTGTGGATCTCTTGTACATCAAATCCCGTTGTGGGTTGGTTCATACATGATATCCTAAAATAATTTATCTACATTATTTAGACGGTAAACGAGCTTGCATTCATGTAAATTTGTACACATGGCCCCTGACAAATATGTCCATAAGTGATATGAAATGGAGTGTGTGAGAGATGGAGTAGAGATACAGATATTGCTGTTCCTGCTGTCTGTGCTTGCGCCTCTGGGGGAATCACTGTAGCTGCCGCCATGACAGACGTATTACAGAGAACTGAGCTGTACGTGTGTGTGTATTCCTCTCTCACACACACACACACACACACACACACACACACACACACACACACACACACACACACACACACACACACACACACACACACACACACACACACACACACACACACACACACACACACACACACACACAAAATGGGATTCAGGCACCTCAAAGAAGAACAAATCAGATTATGGCCTCTTCAGACACATTGAACCATGTTCCCCCGACACACTTACCCACTCACACACACACACTCTCTCTCTGTCACACACACACACACACACACTCTCTCTCTGTCACACACACTCACACACACACTCTCTCTGTCACACACACACACAGGCATTCTGGCAGAAATGCTTTTGTCACGGCAAATCGGAGGGCATTCTACAGACGTTCTAAAATCTTTCTTCGTAAGAAAGACATTCTGATGGCTCTGAGCGGTTCGTCTGTGTCATCAGGTATTTGTCAGTGTTCCCACCTCTCTCTCACAGAGTGTTCCGGGCTCTTTGTGTACACAGCTTTATAGACATCTCCATTTCTCCAACAAGAGTCAGAGGTCTGAGATTGTAATCATTGTTCTAAACGTTAGCATCGTGTTCTGTAGCTTCTCACAGTGTTCCTGGACCTCAGTGTTCCCAGTAATAAGCCTATCTCCTGAGAACTCACACTGATTTCTCAGCCTGAACATTATTGGTGTTCCATTGCGGCCTCTGGGCTTTAGTAGTTTGATAAGTAGGACACAATGATAGGATTGGGGACCAGGGGTGTATGTCAGACAGAGGGGGGCTAGACAGGGGTTGGGGTGGGGAGTAGCAGGGGGACAGAAAGGGCGTGTTGATAAATGATGCTGTCACGGTATTGGCCGGGGGACACAAATGAGCTTTCTCTAATATATAAATATGAGAGAGGGGGGGGGTTCATATATATATATATAGAGAGAGAGAGAGCGAGAGAGAGGGTTTCATATATATGTATATATATATATATATATATAGAGAGAGAGAGAGAGAGAGTTTCATATATAGGGAGAGAGCGCGAGAGAGACAGGGTTTCTCTGAACTGGTCTTGGTTGTTGGAATCTATCTATTTTGGGGTTAGAATGACATGGGGCCACTCTGTTTGGTCTGTGTCTTTAGTTCAATTCCAGATCCTTTCACCTGCTACAATATAGGTGTGTGTGGTGTATGTGTTGTGGTGGTGAAACTGAATCAATCTCTGGAATCATAGCTGACATTGAAGAGATGGAGATGGGAATGGGAATGAAGTGTTGGCGAGGCATCGTGTGTGCTTGTGTGTGTGAGAAAGAGAGAGGCCCTCTAAATGCAAATATGAGACGAGTCATCTAATGAAGGTGATGGGTCCATATGCCCTTTAATAGGCAGATGTACCCAAGAGCTACCCACCCCCCTCCTCTCCCACTCTCTCTCCATTACTCTCTCTCTCTCTCTCTTTCCCATCCCTCTCTCTTCTCTCTCTTCCCCTCCCTTCCCTTTCCTCCCCCTCTTTCTCCTCTCCCCTCCTTCCCCTTTCTCCTCCCCCTCTTTCTGTCTCTCGTAGGTGTTGATAGCTATAATTAGATCAGTGGTGCTAGTGGTGGCAGCTGGCCAGCTGTGTGAGGTACAAATATTTGATTGATTGGTGTGTTTTTTGGCACTCTCTACTGCCAAATTGTTGACATTTTGCTTGGAACACACTCACAAACACTCACTCACTCACTCACTCACTCACTCACTCACTCTCACACACACACACACACACACACACACACACACACACACACACACACACACACACACACACACACACACACACACACACACACACACACACACACACACACACACACACACACACACTCAAACACAGCCAAGCATACACACAATGATATCAGTCTTATCAGGCCAAACACGGGGACTCCTGTGGAGGGATTTCCTTCTCTTCTATGCAGCGGCTTGAGTGTTCTTGAACATTTTTTTAACCTTTATTTAACTAGGCAAGTCAGTTAATTGGGCCAATTGTGCGCCATTGGACTTATCCAAGTTCTGATGCTGATGATAGTCATTAGAAGCCTACCAAACTTGCTAACTACCTGGTACTCAGCACTCTATTGTCCCTGTAATCACTCTGACATCAGTGTAAATGTATTCGAAATTCTAATCAAACACTTAATGAGAGCCAACATTTCTATAGGCTAAAGAGAACAGCGTTTTGATGGCTTCTATTAAAAAGAAGAGGATCCCATCAGCTTTCTATAGGCTAGGAATACTATAGAGTATTTCCTAATATTAAGCACATTGCTTCTCTTTACAACATGAGTAAAGCCTTGCTGGCTGGCATGAAAATGAACTATGGGAAAAGCGTCCTCATTCACTATTTAAGTGCATAGATGACATGTATTTTTTCCCCTGGCCTTGTTTCTAGACAAGTGCATGATAATGGTCCATTCTGAATCAAATAAAAAATCACATATATTCTTTAGTGTATGTAAAATCAAGATTAGTCTGATGGGTGACAATATTAGCCTATCACTTGTGAATGATGCCCAGCTTGTGCAGTAAGGCAAGAAACAGTGCATGCCTTTTTTTGCGACTTTTTGAAATCATAGTTGCACACATCACTAGGCCTAGCCCATAGGCTTATATGTGTTGATAAGGTTTGTATCACAACTAAAGTGGCCAAATACCTTCTTAAAATGAAGTATGTTAATCTGCTTTACAACGGGTACAGAGTGTTACGGTTTTCTTCGGTCGAAGGAGAGGAGGACCAAAATGCGGTGTAGTTGGTGTTCATGTTCTTTAATAAAGAAAAAACTCAAACATGAACATAATACAAAACAATAAACGTGACACAGAGCCTAACTGGAATACATATGCAGCGTGTGAGTTTGGGGAAGAAAATGTTCACCATAAAAATGCACCTTTATAATACAAGTATTACATTTATAATCACATTTGCGGTCACTTTTGAGGTCACCGCTGATTGATTGAATTTAGGAACATTTGCACTTATATCCTAATGCTGTGTGCGCATTGCTGCACTTATAATGTGAAGATATAGCCTAATATTTTATCAAGATTTTGTGCTAAACATTCTGACCTGTTGCGTCAGCCTCATTGCTTTTAAAGGTTCTGATGCTAGTGGTGTATTAATTTGGGATCTATCCCATCCCATAACTGTCCCAGACTATGCATGGAATATTTATTTCTCCCACAGAATAGAATAGGTGGGAGAAATAACTTTTGTACTATGGGTGATAGTCGATTGACGTAGGCTACTGCTTTTGCTGTTCGTTAGGCCTACTCATCTTGTTGGCTGATGAAAAGTAAATGTTGAGAGTTCTTCCAACATCTTCAATATGTGCCTCGGAATTTGATAAGGACGCATGCAGTTGCGTCCCTGATGTGTCTGTGTTCACTTGTAGCCTGTGAGAAGGACCCGATCATATGACAGGCATTGGCTAATAAGAACTGAGATTTCTGAGGGAGCCATGTGAGTGAGAGATGCCTCGGAGAACACAGCTGGGAAAAGGGAATTCCAATGATTATATTCAGCCAAAGGGCACAAAGGCCACTGGCCGCAAAATACATGGAATCTTTAGGGGGAATTACGGCCCCTCAAAGGGGATGCCACTGGGAAATTCGAGGTATTGTCAAGTGCTTGTCAAATTGTGAATGAGAGACTGATGAAGTGTGTACTGCCTGCACAAAAAAAAGCAGAGCTCATGTCTTTCATGCAACTTTTTTCAAATCCTCATTAGAGTTGCATCATGCAGCCTTAGAATCTAAACATATAGCCCAATGTTTGTATTACAACTAAAGTAGAATAAATAACTCTAAATTAAGCATATAGGACGACCTGTTTCTTTGTTAAGTGCTCAACACAGAATTGCCTCTTGTGCGCGCACTCCCTGAAATCATTTGGAGAAAATATCCTTTCTATTTAATTCAGCTATGTTGAATAGTATTCTTCATACTATAAAAGAATAAAAAATAATGTCCCTAAATTCTAAGCAAATCTGGTCTGCTAAATGAACTTGTGTAGCCCACAGCCATTTGGCATAGCCAGATCAGGACCTAATATATGGACAACTCACACGGAACCCAAACCGGCTGTGCGCATGCGCCATCGTGCACTATCGTGCATAAATGTATTTTGCCCCCCCACACCAAACGCGATCACGACACGCAGGTTAAAATATCAAAACAAACTCTGAACCAATGACATTCATTTGGGGACAGGTCGAAAAACATTAAACATGTATGGCAATTTAGCTAGTTAGCTTGCAATTGCTAGCTAACGTTCATTTGTCCTATTTAGCTATCTTGCTGTTGCTAGCTAATTTGTCCTGGGATATAAACATTGAGTTGTTATTTTACCTGAAATGCACAAGGACCTCTACTCCGACAATTCATCCACACATAAAATGGCCAACCAAATATTTTCTAGTCATCTCTCCTCCTTCCAGGCTTTTTCATCGTTTAACTTATATGGTGATCGCATATAAACTTTCATTGTATTACCACAACTATCGGCAAAACAGTTCGTCTTTCAGTCACCCACGTGGGTATAACCATTGAGGAGATGGCACATGGGTACCTGCTTCTATAAACCAATGAGGAGATGGGAGAGGCAGGACTTGCAGCGCGATCTGCGTCAGAAATAGGAATGAGTTCTATTTTAGCCCTTGCTGTCCAAGACGCTCGTTGGCGCGCGCGAGCAGTGTGGGTGCAATAATTGAATAACATGGATTTCTAAATGTAATTTGCTAAGCTCACCCACGCGACGTGTCCGGTCTGGTCAGCATGTCAGAGTGTGCTATTCTGTTCTTCTGAAGTAGACTACATTTTCTTCCTATCATGTTTCTTTACACCTGTCTAAAATAAGTCATGGAGTTATTGTGAAGGTGTAGGCTATATTAAATGGATTTCTTAGCTTTTTTAAATGTAGATATTCCAAAGGTCTGCATCAGTGGCTTGTAGGCTATGTGTGGAAGCCAGGAGATGCTAAATGTTTTTACGTTAATTAACGGTCAATTACCGTGAGACCGGCAGTTATTTGGTTGACAACCACCTGCTGACAAAATTTCATGACCACCCTAGCCCTAATCCTGTTGAAACATCTGGTGGCTGCCCCCTGCAACCGGTGTCTCGCGCACACACACACACACACACACACACACACACACACACACACACACACACACACACACACACACACACACACACACACACACACACACACACACACACACACACACACACACACACACACACACACACACACACACACACACACACACACACACATACAGAAGGCACAGTCAGACAGACAGGTTTGTGGTATATGGGACAAAATATACCACGGATAAGGGTTCTGTATCCAGGCACTCTGCTTTGGATCGTGCATAAGAACAGCCCTTAGCCGTGGTATATTGGCCATATACCACACCCCCTCGTGCCTTATTGCTTAATTGTACCATGGCTTCACTTTGAAACAATTTACAGGAAAGCAGATAGTTATTGAACTGCTAAGAATAACACATATATAAGTATTTAATGTGTGGGTTATTAAATCCTCTGCTAAAGGTGTTCAATAAGTAATTAGCTAACAACGTATGCTAATTCATTAGATGGGATTTATAGAGAGTAACACATAATAAATTAGCGGCATTAGCGCTAAAGGCTAACAGGCTCATTTACTGCTGGAAATAACCTGTTACCTGCCTGGAGATTTTACACACACTCTGAGGATTAGATTGGTCATATAGTAGGGTGTTTGAGGGTGTGTGCGTGGGTGTGTTTGTGTTTAATCTCAGCAATCTCCCGATGTAGATTTCTGATGATCTGTCTCAGAGGTTTATTAAGAGGAGAGGTCAGACTATTTCTTCTTCTGACTCCACCTCACACACACACACACACACACACACACACACACACACACACACACACACACACACACACACACACACACACACACACACACACACACACACACACACACACACACACACACTCACACACACTCACACTCACTCTCTCTCTCTCTCTCTCTCTCTCTCTCTCTCTCTCTCTCTCTCTCTCTCTCTCTCTCTCTCTCTCTCTCTCTCTCTCACACACACACACACACACAGAGTAATTAGGTGGGGCGTATTCACATTTTCCCAAGTTCTTTCTTTCCTTATGACGGGTGTCACCATCGCGTTACCTCATCTCAGAAAACATACAGTCTGTCTCCAGTATATTATTACACAGTCCACACCACCATTCTACAACATTGTTCCTCAACCTTTCGTTAAACCTGGAATCGGCAAGCTGGGGCCCCATGTGGGATCTATCACATTATAATTAGCACTAGAGATGTGACTAAATCAGTTTAAATCTGAACTGGAAACTATAACAGCTCTGCAGCCTGGAAATGAAGATTTAGACCAGTGGTATTCACATTTTTTCCACCAGAATTTCTGGAGACCTATGTTTTTCACAACCTTAAAATCGGTACATTTGAGATTTTTACATCAACAAATAACCTCTTATCTAAATGAAATTAAACCAATAAATATATTTACCCCATAATTATATTTTTCTAATTATCTTTGTCAACAAAATGTGTATATTTTCCACTACAAAAATCTAAATGAATTGGTGACCCCACTGCAGTTCCCTCGTTGCGACCACTGATTTAGACGATGGTCTACGTCTGGGGACTTCGTTCTTACTCTGTCCTGGTGGAAATCACACATGCTAGTCTCTATTGACAACCAATCCACAACAGAAGGAGAGATGTGGGAGAGAGGTGAGGATAGGGCTGTGTCCTCTGCTTCATTAAAACTGTACTCAGGAAATGAAGATGGCTTCCCACTCACACATCAAGCTGGCTATAAGTAGAAACATACTGTTTATAACATATCTCTACTCATAAGCAAGACTGTTGTGTTGGAATGATGAATTATTTGAATGTATTCAAATGTGAGTGTTTGAATATCATCAATGTTTGAGGTTGATCAGGTTCATCAATCAGCCTATTTAAACATGATTAAAACATCCTGTCAGCCTGATTTGGGATTGATCCCCATAATTTACTTGAGGTGAATTCATATTGTATTCTGAGTTCATATCTGTCAGAAGCGTTGTCTCTGTTAGCAGCGAGAGCACAGTCTAAGGTTTCGTCGTGTATAGTATAATTTGTATGTTTGGTATTCAGAAAGCAGAGGAGATGACTTGACCTTCAGTGTGAACACAAAGCCCAGAGCTGGAGCGTCTAATTGACTGTCTGTCTGCTCATTACTGAAACACATGATTGGCTTCAGTTCACTCTGATGGGATGGACGCTGCTCTCACTTCATTTCCCTGGCCAGACTGACACATCTCTGTGTTTATTCACCATCTTCCCTGTCCTGTCCTCACCCTACTGCTGTCCTCTGCTCTCACTTCATTTCCCTGGCCAGACTGACACATCTCTGTGTTTATTCACCATCTTCCCTGTCCTGTCCTCACCCTACTGCTGTCCTCTGCTCTCACTTCATTTCCCTGGCCAGACTGACACATCTCTGTGTTTATTCACCATCTTCCCTGTCCTGTCCTCACCCTACTGCTGTCCTCTGCTCTCACTTCATTTCCCTGGCCAGACTGACACATCTCTGTGTTTATTCACCATCTTCCCTGTCCTGTCCTCACCCTACTGCTGTCCTCTGCTCTCACTTCATTTCCCTGGCCAGACTGACACATCTCTGTGTTTATTCACCATCTCCCTGTGTTTACTGCTGTCCTCTGCTCTCACTTCATTTCCCTGGCCAGACTGACACGTCTCTGTGTTTATTCACCATCTTCCCTGTCCTGTCCTCACCCTACTGCTGTCCTCTGCTCTCACTTCATTTCCCTGGTCATACTGACACGTCTCTGTGTTTATTCACACATACAGGACCATCTTCCCTGTCCTGTCCTCACCCTACTGCTGTCCTCTGCTCTCACTTCATTTCCCTGGTCATACTGACACATCTCTGTGTTTATTCACCATCTTCCCTGTCCTGTCCTCACCCTACTGCTGTCCTCTGCTCTCGCCTCAAACCTCACCAACAACTCACCCTGTCGCCTTGTCTCCTTGTTATGAAGTAGCATGTGAAGAAAGTTTACAAATGAAAGAAAATAGCTCAGTGCCTACTGTAACACACACATGAAATCACACAAATTAACTTTTGCAAATGCATAACGTTCATAAATAGAGGTTTTGGACATCAAAACAGTGGCTGCCAGCTATGTTGAATGTGTATTAAGCCAATATACCCTGAAACCATAAAGACAATTAGCAGCATGGTGTCAAACATGAATACCCCAAATCATCAATACAGCTTCATTGACATGTTGCTGATGCCTTTATAAATATTTCACATTACAGAGAGAGGGGAAGGGAGAGAGAGAGAGATAATATCAGAAAGAGCGATAGCGAGAAAGAGCAAGCTAGACTTGGCGGGATATGTGTTCGGCAAATATATCATTTTCTTCCCCTGTCATCTGGCAATTGTATTGAATGAACTGTTACAATTGATTTAGCTGGCTTTGAACGCACTGGAAAGAAATGACAGAGCCAGGTAGTGTATGAGTCTGTATTGGGTATTATCATCCATGGCTGACTGGGAGATTGCATGGTGCGTGGATCAAATAGGTTCAGTCCCATTGGTTCCCAGCTGAGAATAATACTCATAACCTGTTTTCACTTTGTCAATATGGGGTATTGTGTGTAGATTGCTGAGGATTTACATCTGTTTTCATCCATTTTAGAATAAGGCTGTAACGTAGAAAATGTGGAAAAAGTCAAGGGATCTGAATAGTTTCCGAAGGCAGGTATGCACAGCCAGGTCACCCTTGATTCAAGTCAGCATTCGATGTCCGTCCATCTCTGAGGACGTTGGGAGATGAAGTGGAAACCGGCCATTAGGGGCAAAAGTGAGCGACGTTATATTGAAGTAGGTTTCGGTTTTGCTAGGGCATTGTGGACATAAATGGCAGATGGGTGTAAGCATCTGATTCCAGAGGTTGAAAGTTCAAATTCAGCAATATAAAGTTGTTTTTTAAATGTTGTTTTAAGCTTATCCTAAATCTTAACCCTTACCTTAACCATTTTGAGTTAATTCCTTAACCTTAAGAGTTAGGAGTTAACGCCTAAACTCAACCCTAAACACCTCTAAATGTGATGTTTGCAACAACTTCAAAACGTTACATTTGGGAAACATGGATGAACGTCTAATTCTGACATGAGACTGTGAGAGCTAGTTGAGTAGGCCTATCATTACTTCACGGGACAACAGAATTATACTAAAATACATACTTGAACGTTTGAGAGTTGGCTCAATTTCACGCCCTTGACTAAAGCTAGCTAACAAGGGTGTATGTGTTGAGCGGCACCAGAATTAAAAACAAGCCTTAACGTCAATAGAGGCCTAGCGTCGCCAGGTGTACGGTGTTTCCTCCGACACATTAGTGCGTCTGGATTCCGGGTTAAATAGGCATTGTGTCAAGAAGCAGTGCGGCTTGGTTGTGTTTGGAGGATGCACAGCTCTTGACCTTCGGCTCTCCCGAGTCCGTATGGGAGTTGCAGTGATGAGACAAGACTGTAACTACCAATTGGATACCACGAAATTGGGGTAAAAAAAAAAATATATATATATATAATACGTTTTTAGTAGACAAAAATCTTGCATTTCCCTTTTGGGTGGATACCATTCCCGAATCCCAGAGTTTTACAGGGTCATACCCTGTTTCACCCTGTTTCACACCCTGTTTTACAGGGTCACACCCTGTGGTGTATCAAATGATCTTGTTCCCGTCCCTCTGTGTGTTTCAGAAATGTGAGTTCTGCTGGAGAGGAGGCCAGGAGGAGGATGAGAGAGTGTGACGGACTGACAGACTCCCTCCTCTACATCATACAGACCGCTCTGGGCAGCAACGACATCGACAGCAAGGTGTGTGTGGGGGTCTGTGTGTGTGTGTCCATCAGTTCAATACAGTAGTAAAGAAACGTTGTGGATGGCTACCTTCTCAAGGTTGCTTTAGCTCAGTCTCTCTAAATGAGGAGTTTATTTCCAAAACGCTATATCCACCAATTGTCATCAGAAAGGATTGCTTATGGGTAATTTCATGTGTGTGTAAAATATAAAATCTGTTCTCAGATTTGATTCTTAGATTTTTGATGTGTATGATTATTATTATTATTTTTAAATGCTATATAGCCATTGTTTAGCTGGAATGGAATGTTCATATCCTGTATATTTGACTGTGAAATGTGATTGTCTCACCGAGCTATCTTAACATGAATGCACTAACTGTAAGTCGCTCTATATAAGAGCATCTGCTAAATGACAAAAATATAAATGTAAATGTTTTACATACAGATCTCATATTGCTGTATTTAATTATTTAAAAAAATGTTTTTGCAATATTTATGTCACAAATGTATAATTTTTGCAGTTCTTTATTAGAAATGTAGTTATTTTTAGATAAGAATTGTATACCTGTCATGTATACCTATACACCATTCTTGTGTGTGTTTAATATAAATATTTGAAACATAGAAAAGTAGTTATTTATGGCCTCCCGAGTGGCGCAGCGGTCTAATGCCTGAATTCAAAATGGAGGCGTCACTACAGACCCTGGTTTGATCCCAGGCTGTGTCAAAGCTGACTGTGACCAGGAGACCCATGAGGCGGTGCACAATTGGCCCAGCTTCGTCCAGGTTAGGGAAGGATTTGGCCAGCTGGGATTTCCATGTTGCACTCTAGCAACTCCTTGTGGCGGACCGGGTGCCTGCAAGCTGACTTCGGTCGCCAGCTGGATAGTGTTTCCGACACATTGGTGTGGCTGGCTTCCGGGTTAAGTGAGCACTGTGACGGGAACATTGGTTGTGTTTTGGAGGACGCATAGCTCTCAACCTTCGCCTCTTCCGAGTCCGTAAGGCAGTTGCAGTGATAGGACAAGACTGTAACTACCAATTAGGGAGAAAAAGTACAAAAATAGAAATGTAGTTATTTGTTACATTTGGCTGTGTAAAACCTAGCAGTACTACTTATTTCTCTGAAAGTGAGGCGGATATATACAGTGACTTCAGAAAGTATTCATACCCATTGACTTATTCCACATTTTGTTGTGTAACAGCCTGAATTCAAAATGGATTTAAAAAACCAACATGTTCTCACCTATCCACACACAAGACCCCATAATGACAAAGTAAAAACATGTTTTTAGAAATGTTTTGTAATTTATTGAAAATGACATACAGAAATATTTTATTTACAAACAGGACCAGTCCAAATTTTGGACACACCTACTCATTCAAGGTTTATCTTTATTTGTACTATTTTGAAATAACACATGGAATCATGTAGTAACCAAAAAAGTGTTAAACAAATCAAAATATATTTGAGATTTGAGATTTTTCAAAGTAGCCACCCTTTGCCTTGATGACAGCTTCACACACTCTTGGCATACTTTCTGAAGGAACTGAAGCATTTTGCCAAAAGACACGATTATTTGTCTCTTTGAAAGAAAACCATCAAGTGACACATTTTAAACAAATACGTCTGTCATTGAACAACCCCACGTCAGGATTAGATAGTGAAAAAACACACATCTTTCATAATGGAAATAGCGATTTGGAATGTAACTGCACAATCATAGGAGGCCTCTGGTGTCTCCACAGTAACGAGAATTGATTGGCAAGCATGGGGCCAATAGCCATTGTCATTGACATGTCCCAAGTTATTAGGAGACACTCTGACAGGGTGACACTTTTCATTATTTTTGTGGACTTTCTGTCCTCCTGATCTAGCCTCTATCTCTCTCTCTTTCTTTAATCTTTATATTCTGTCCTTCTCTTCTATTTTGTCTACCTCCCACTTTCTTTCTATACCTTCATCCTGTCACTCTGTTCAATAAGTGAAATTAAACCAACCTTCATTCCCTGTTGCAGTTTACCTCCAGAGTTGTTTACCTGTGTTGGTTACTTCCGGAGTTGTTTACCTGATGTTTACCTCTGGAGTTGTTTACATGTTGTTTACATCTGGAGTTGTTTACATCTGGAGTTGTTTACATGTTGTTTACATCTGGAGTTGTTTACCTGTGTTTACATCTGGAGTTGTTTACCTGTGTTTACTTCTGGAGTTGTTTACCTGTGTTTACTTCTGGAGTTGTTTACCTGTGTTTACTTCTGGAGTTGTTTACCTGTGTTTACATCTGGAGTTGTTTACATGTTGTTTACATCTGGAGTTGTTTACATCTGGAGTTGTTTACATGTTGTTTACATCTGGAGTTGTTTTCCTGTGTTTACTTCTGGAGTTGTTTACCTGTGTTTACTTCTGGAGTTGTTTACCTGTGTTTACTTCTGGAGTTGTTTACCTGTGTTTACTTCTGGAGTTGTTTACCTGTGTTTACTTCTGGAGTTGTTTACCTGTGTTTACTTCTGGAGTTGTTTACCTGTGTTTACTTCTGGAGTTGTTTACCTGTGTTTACTTCTGGAGTTGTTTACCTGTGTTTACTTCTGGAGTTGTTTACCTGTGTTTACTTCTGGAGTTGTTTACCTGTGTTTACTTCTGGAGTTGTTTACCGCTGGAGTTTTTTACCTGTTGTTTACCTCTAGAGTTGTGCACCTGCTGTTTATCTTTGGAGTTATTTACCTCGGCTGTTTTCAGAGGTCAACAACTAACTCCTCTAACAGGTCTGTTGGAGCTAATTGGAGCGACTCAGTGTTTGTATTATGTCTGTAATGCCAGAAAAGCCATATAGTCAGTCTAAGTATTCTGTTCAATTAGCGTCATTATAGTTGCTTGTGTAAAGGATCGGTCTGAGAGACTTCTAAAAAACAGGAGTCGTACGAAATGATTGATGATTTTTCTTTGTTATTTCCACGTAGCCTGCTTTCCATATCACTTCCAAACGCTCCTTATGTGTGATACTTTACACAGGCACTCACACACGCTAACACACATGCACAGACACACACACTCCTCTGCTGTTGCTAATTCGCCTTCTCCTAACATAATGTTAAATGGAGTGTGATACGATGTTTCGGACTCATTTTTCCTAATTTGAGAGAATTTCTTTAAGCTAATTTGAAAGTTAGAGCACGTCCCGATTCTCGGATGGAATTAGACACCCTTCCTTTTAAGTGCTGCTTCACACACACACACACACACACACACACACACACACACACACACACACACACACACACACACACACACACACACACACACACACACACACACACACAGACACATTTTCGTAGGGTACTTGCTCTTTAGTAGGTTAAATGATCATATTCCTTTCTCTCCTCCTCCTCTCCCCGCGCTCTCCCCTCCCCCATGTAGACCATAGAAAACTGTGTGTGTATACTGCGTAACCTGTCCTACCGACTGGCAGCGGAGACGTCTCAGGGCCAGCAGCTGGGTTCAGAAGAGCTGGACGGTCTGCTGTGTGACGCCAACGGACGTGACGGAGAGACCTCAGGCTGCTGGGGCAAGAAGAAGAAGAAGAAGAAGGGACAGGACCAGGTGGACACACACACAGACAGACAGACACACACACACACACACTCACAGACATACACAGACAATCTGAATACATAAACATCTAAATACAGATTTTTGAAGTGGCAAGTGGAAGCATAACCAACCCTGTTATACACACACACACACACACACACACACACACACACACACACACACACACACACACACACACACACACACACACACACACACACACACACACACAGTACTGGCAAACACATATGGCAAAAGCTCTCACCAAGCCATATAATTTTTCACTGCAGGGATTTTCTGAAGGGACAGACTAATAAATTATGATCCAAATTATGAATCAAAGTGAAAGCTTCAAACAGAGAACATTAAAAGACCACAAACTATTTTATTATGTATTAACTGTCTTTGTCTCTCTTTTTCTTTTGGCTCAAACCTTCAATCGCTCGTTATTTCTTCCCTCCTTCACACTCCAGGCATCAGTCACTACTACTGCTGCTTTGCTATTCGCTCAGATCCCTCCCCACGGACCAATCATATGCTCTGTTGCGCACAAGCTATGAGGGCTTTGTTCAATCAGCTCAGCTCTCATTCACTCTGGTTACAAACAGTTAAAACCACAAAATGTCTCCAAAAAGTTTTCACCACATTCAGAACTGGTTTTGTGATAAAAGATCAGAGCCTAGATTAGGCAGATCAGAACCTAGATTAGACAGATCAGAACCTAGATTAGGCAGATCAGAACCTAGAGTAGGCAGATCAGAACCTAGAGTAGGCAGATCAGAACCTAGATTAGGCAGATCAGAACCTAGAGTAGGCAGATCAGAACCTATATTAGGCAGATCAGAGCCTAGATTAGGCAGATCAGAACCTAGATTAGACAGATCAGAACCTAGATTAGGCAGATCAGAACCTAGAGTAGGCAGATCAGAACCTAGAGTAGGCAGATCAGAACCTAGATTAGGCAGATCAGAACCTAGAGTAGGCAAATCAGAACCTAGATTAGGCAGATCAGAGCCTAGATTAGGCAGATCAGAACCTATATTAGGCAGATCAGAACCTAGATTAGGCAGATCAGAGCCTAGATTAGGCAGATCAGAACCTAGAGTAGGCAGATCAGAACCTAGATTAGGCAGATCAGAACCTAGATTAGGCAGATCAGAACCTAGATTAGGCAGATCAGAGCCTAGATTAGGCAGATCAGAACCTAGAGTAGGCAGATCAGAACCTAGAGTAGGCAAATCAGAACCTAGAGTAGGCAGATCAGAACCTAGAGTAGGCAGATCAGAACCTAGATTAGGCAGATCAGAGCCTAGATTAGGCAGATCAGAACCTAGAGTAGGCAGATCAGAACCTAGATTAGGCAGATCAGAGCCTAGATTAGGCAGATCAGAACCTAGAGTAGGCAGATCAGAACCCAGAGTAGGCAAATCAGAACCTAGAGTAGGCAAATCAGAACCTATATTAGGCAGATCAGAGCCTAGATTAGGCAGATCAGAACCTAGAGTAGGCAAATCAGAACCTAGAGTAGGCAAATCAGAACCTAGAGTAGGCAGATCAGAACCTAGATTAGGCAGATCAGAACCTATATTAGGCAGATCAGAACCTAGAATAGGCAGATCAGAACCTAGATTAGGCAGATCAGAACCTAGATTAGGCAGATCAGAACCTAGATTAGGCAGATCAGAACCTAGATTAGGCAGATCAGAACCTAGAGTAGGCAGATCAGAACCTAGATTAGGCAGATCAGAACCTAGATTAGGCAGATCAGAACCTAGATTAGACAGATCAGAACCTATATTAGGCAGATCAGAACCTAGAGTAGGCAGATCAGAACCTAGATTAGGCAGATCAGAACCTAGATTAGGCAGATCAGAACCTAGATTAGGCAGATCAGAACCTATATTAGGCAGATCAGAACCTAGATTAGGCAGATCAGAACCTATATTAGGCAGATCAGAACCTAGATTAGGCATCATGAAGATTTTCCCTTTGATTGATTGATCAAAGGGAAAGGGTTTCTATCTTGACATATACACTCAGAGCTGTTGATGGAGGGTGTACTGCCTCGTCTTAGTCTACAGAGAAGTGGGAATTTGAGGGGCATACACAGCTATATTGCTAATGAAAGCGCAGAGATAGATGTGGAGAATACTATTCTCCCTATTGCTAACTCTCTTTTTCCTTACCCCCACAACCCCCTCACTCCTATCCCTTCGCTCTTTCTATCTCTCTTGCCCCTCTCCCCCCCTCCTCCTATAGTGGGATGGTGTAGGCCCTCTCCAAGACTCAGCTGACCCTCCTAAAGGGGTACAGATGTTATGGCACCCGTCCATAGTGAAGCCCTACCTCACCCTGCTTTCAGAGTGCTCCAACCCTGATACACTGGAGGGAGCGGCTGGAGCCCTGCAGAACCTGGCTGCAGGCAGCTGGAAGGTAGGGGTGATCCTACTGTACTGTCTAACTCAACCCCTCCTGTCCGTCAGTCTAACTCTTCCCCTCCCTCTACAGTGGTCCGTCAGTCTAACTCTTCCCCCTCTCTCCAGTGGTCTGTGTATATCCGGGCTGCGGTGCGTAAAGAGAAAGGCCTTCCTATCCTGGTGGAGTTGTTGAGGATAGACAATGACCGTGTGGTGTGTGCCGTGGCCACCGCACTCAGGAATATGGCCCTGGACATCAGAAACAAAGAACTGATAGGTAAGACACACACACTTCACATTGCATCAGCTCTGGTCAGCTGTGGGTTGTCAGTATAACTGAGCGATTGCATCTGAGGAGTCTTCAGTGGCATTAGTGATTTGGGCAGATCAAAGGAGGGTGATGGACTCTGAATCAGAGCTAATCACGGCTAATGACTGTCTACTTGTCCCACTGTACAGACCTCACAAGGCCTCCCGATTCAATACTAAGATCTTTGGCTTTGTACAGATATGCTCAAGGTAGAACTGTTCCCTAACCACAGGTCTAGCATCAGTATTTTAAACCCAATTCCAACTTTAACCATTAGGGGGGTGAATAAAAATATTACCCTAGTTACAATGTCTGCCGTCTCCTGTATAGGAGTGGAAGGCATAACCCAGCGTTTAGCTTTAACAGAAAGACACAGTGTGTTGTTTTGGTCTCTGCACCACAAGAGACGCCAGGCTGAATAATGTAATCCCTCACAAATTCACGGGAAAATCAATTCCAATTTGTCGAGCGGTTTCGTTTGAATACACTTCGTAGTAATTCAGCGGCGCTGTATAACACAGCTTATATTGGTAGTAATTCTATTGAACCAGAGAGAGCGGGTTGGGGGGGTAGTGTGCTCTAGGGTAGTGGTTGAGTTTATATGTGAGGACAGCAGGGAATACAGTATAGAGGTTTATATGCAACAGGATGTTCATTAAGTTTAATGTTATAGTTAAACACAAAGAAAGCCTGCAGTTACCGTATGTACACCTGATACAATATAGAATCTATTTCACAACCTTGAAATGACAAAATCGTAAGTGTTACTCCTATAGAATGCTTGCACATTATTATTCTAGATATCCCATTTTATGAGCTTGAATGACAAATAGCAACGGGTAGGACAGAGAATACCTTTGTACTGTATAGAAGCTATTCCAACCTTGACAAACAACAAAGGCATTGGAAAAAGCTAAGCGTCAAAAACGTCCATCAAGCTGATTGCCACTAAGACTGTTTTCTGTGCTAGTCCTTTGTCATTTCCCATTGTGTGGATTCAACCTACGAGCATTGTCAAACATCTCATATTTCCCACTAACTTCTAAGTTGTGTTAAGCCTTTGGTGCTGTCAACACTAAAAGGCTGTGTCATTGGGAAAAGCAGTGTTGTTGTGGTTAAGCAGTGTTGTGCCGTTGTGGTTTAGCGTTGATAGAGCAGTAGTGATTTTAGATTTAAACAGTCGAGACAATTACCTGCGATTCTCACGGCCACCGGAGTACTGTCCTCTTTTATCATTGTCAGGTAGGATGCTGACTGGAGGAAAGTAAGAGGGGATAAGAGGAGAGAGGGAAAGAGACAGAGGGATACACAGAAGGAAAGAGAAAAAGAAAGCTAAGATGTTGTTAGGAGGATATACAGCGTGTTTGTTTTATTCAGTTTTATAGCAGTAATGTGATTTAGTCGTATTTTCAACATCACCTGGCATTATTCAACTGATCTGTCAAGTTTTTGTTTGTCTCTCCTATTCATCTGTTGGATTTGTATAATGTATGGTTATGTGGCGATTGAATCCCATTTTGACTCAATAACTGTCAGCGACATCGCTTGCTACAATTTACTTATAGCTGGTAATTTGACACACGTGAAATTGGCATGCGTGTGCCAAGGAGACAGAGGAGGTCTTTTCTCTCAGGGGAATAGAGTGGAGACAGATCGTCTAGCTCTAGCAGCTATGGGTGATGTATGATGCCGCCATACAGTAAAACAAAAATGTATTGAAGTGTAACAGGGTCGTCTCCCCCCTCTTTCCCTCCCTTTCACCTCTCTCATCCTCAGACATCCCTCCACCCCTGACCATTCTACTTCCCCTCCTTCTCTCCTCTCCCCCCTCTTTCCCTCCCTTTCACCTCTCTCATCCTCAGACATCCCTCCACCCCTAACCATTCTACCTCCCCTCCTTCTCTCCTCTCCCTCCACCCCTGACCATTCTACCTCCCCTCCTTCTCTCCTCTCCCCCCTCTTTCCCTCCCTTTCACCTCTCTCATCCTCAGACATCCCTCCACCCCTGACCATTCTACCTCCCCTCCTTCTGCCCTCTCCCCCTCTTTCCCTCCCTTTCACCTCTCTCATCCTCAGACATCCCTCCACCCCTAACCATTCTACCTCCCCTCCTTCTCTCCTCTCCCTCCACCCCTGACCATTCTACTTCCCCTCCTTCTCTCCTCTCCCCCCTCTTTCCCTCCCTTTCACCTCTCTCATCCTCAGACATCCCTCCACCCCTGACCATTCTACCTCCCCTCCTTCTGCCCTCTCCCCCCTCTTTCCCTCCCTTTCACCTCTCTCATCCTCAGACATCCCTCCACCCCTAACCATTCTACCTCCCCTCCTTCTCTCCCTCCCTCCACCCCTGACCATTCTACTTCCCCTCCTTCTCTCCTCTCCCCCCTCTTTCCCTCCCTTTCACCTCTCTCATCCTCAGACATCCCTCCACCCCTAACCATTCTACCTCCCCTCCTTCTCTCCTCTCCCTCCACCCCTGACCATTCTACCTCCCCTCCTTCTCTCCTCTCCCTCCACCCCTGACCATTCTACCTCCCCTCCTTCTCTCCTCTCCCTCCACCCCTGACCATTCTACCTCCCCTCCTCTCCCCTCTCCCCCTCTTTCCCTCCACCCCTGACCATTCTGACCTTCTCCCCTCCTTCTCTCCTCTCCCTCCACCCCTGACCATTCTACCTCCCCTCCTTCTCTCCTCTCCCTCCACCCCTGACCCTTCTACCTCCCCTCCTTCTCTCCTCTCCCTCCACCCCTAACCATTCTACCTTCCCTCCTTCTCCCCTCTCCCTCCACCCCTGACCATTCTACCTCCTCCTTCTCTCCTCTCCCTCCACCCCTGACCATTCTACCTCCCCTCCTTCTCTCCCTCCCTCCCTGACCATTCTACCTCCTCCTCTCTCCCTCTCCCTCCACCCCTGACCATTCTACTTCCCCTCCTTCTCTCCTCTCCCTCCACCCCTGACCATTCTACTCCCTCCCCTCCTTCTCTCCTCTCCCTCCTCCCCCCCCCCTGACCATTCTACTTCCCCTCCTTCTCTCCTCTCCCTCCACCCCTGACCATTCTACTTCCCTCCTTCTCTCCCTCTCCCTCCACCCCTGACCATTCTACTTCCCCCTCCTTCTCTCCTCTCCCTCCACCCCTGACCATTCTACTTCCCTCCTTCTCTCCTCTCCCTCCACCCCTGACCATTCTACCTCCCTCCTTCTCCCCTCTCCCTCCACCCTGACCATTCTACCTCCCCTCCTTCTCTCCCTCCCTCCACCCCTGACCATTCTACCTCCCCTCCTTCTCCCCTCTCCCTCCACCCCTGACCATTCTACCTCCCCTCCTTCTCTCCTCTCCCTCCACCCCTGACCATTCTACTTCACCTCCTTCCTCTCCTCTCCCTCCACCCCTGACCATTCTACTTCACCTCCTTCTCTCCTCTCCCTCCACCCCTGACCATTCTACTTCCTCCTCCTTCTCCCCTCTCCCTCCACCCCTGACCATTCTACTTCCCCTCCTTCTCTCCTCTCCCTCCACCCCTGACCATTCTACTTCCCCTCCTTCTCTCCTCTCCCTCCACCCCTAACCATTCTACCTCCCCTCCTTCTCTCCTCTCCCTCCACCCCTGACCATTCTACCTCCCCTCCTTCTCCCCTCTCCCTCCACCCCTGACCATTCTACTTCCCCTCCTTCTCTCCTCTCCCTCCACCCCTGACCATTCTACCTCCCCTCCTTCTCTCCTCTCCCTCCACCCCTGACCATTCTACTTCCCTCCTTCTCTCCTCTCCCTCCACCCCTGACCTCACCTGACCCCTTCTCCTTCTCTCCTCTCCCTCCACCCCTGACCATTCTACCTCCCCTCCTTCTCTCCTCTCCCTCCACCCCTGACCATTCTACTTCACCTCCTTCTCTCCTCTCCCTCCACCCCTAACCATTCTACCTCCCCTCCTTCTCTCCTCTCCCTCCACCCCTGACCATTCTACCTCCCCTCCTTCTCCCCTCTCTCCCTCCACCCCTGACCATTCTACTTCCCCTCCTTCTCTCCTCTCCCTCCAGCTTCCCCTCCTTCTCTCCTCTCCTACCCCTGACCATTCTACCTCCCCTCCTTCTCTCCTCTCCCTCCACCCCTGACCATTCTACTTCCCCTCCTTCTCTCCTCTCCCTCCACCCCTGACCATTCTACCTCCCCTCCTTCTCTCCTCTCCCTCCACCCCTGACCATTCTACTTCACCTCCTTCTCTCTCTCCTCCACCCCTGACCATTCTACTTCCCCTCCTTCTCTCCTCTCCCTCCACCCCTGACCATTCTACTTCCCTCCTTCTCTCCTCTCCCTCCACCCCTAACCATTCTACTTCACCTCCTTCTCTCTCTCCCTCCACCCCTGACCATTCTACTTCCCCTCCTTCTCTCCTCTCCCTCCACCCCTGACCATTCTACTTCCCCTCCTTCTCTCCTCTCCCTCCACCCCTGACCATTCTACTTCACCTCCTTCTCTCCTCTCCCTCCACCCCTGACCATTCTACCTCCCCTCCTTCTCTCCTCTCCCTCCACCCCTGACCATTCTACTTCCCTCCTTCTCTCTCTCTCCCTCCACCCCTGACCATTCTACCTCCCCTCCTTCTCTCCTCTCCCTCCACCCCTGACCATTCTACTTCCCCTCCTTCTCTCCTCTCCCTCCACCCCTGACCATTCTACCTCCCCTCCTTCTCTCCTCTCCCTCCACCCCTGACCATTCTACTTCACCTCCTTCTCTCTCTCCCTCAACCCCTGACCATTCTACTTCCCCTCCTTCTCTCCTCTCCCTCCACCCCTGACCATTCTACTTCCCCTCCTTCTCTCCTCTCCCTCCACCCCTAACCATTCTACTTCACCTCCTTCTCTCTCTCCCTCCACCCCTGACCATTCTACTTCCCCTCCTTCTCTCCCTCCCTCCACCCCTGACCATTCTACTTCCCCTCCTTCTCTCCTCTCCCTCCACCTCTAACCATTCTACTTCACCTCCTTCTCTCCTCTCCCTCCACCCCTAACCATTCTACCTCCCCTCCTTCTCCCCTCTCCCTCCACCCCTGACCATTCTACTTCCCCTCCTTCTCTCCTCTCCCTCCACCCCTGACCATTCTACCTCCCCTCCTTCTCTCCTCTCCCTCCACCCCTGACCATTCTACCTCCCCTCCTTCTCTCCTCTCCCTCCACCCCTGACCATTCTACCTCCCCTCCTTCTCCCCTCTCCCTCCACCCCTGACCATTCTACTTCACCTCCTTCTCTCTCTCCCTCCACCCCTGACCATTCTACTTCCCCTCCTCCCTCTCTCCTCTCCCTCCACCCCTAACCATTCTACCTCCCCTCCTTCTCTCCTCTCCCTCCACCCCTAACCATTCTACCTCCCCTCCTTCTCTCCTCTCCCTCCACCCCTAACCATTCTACCTTCCCTCCTTCTCCCCTCTCCCTCCACCCCTGACCATTCTACTTCACCTCCTTCTCTCCTCTCCCTCCACCCCTGACCATTCTACCTCCCCTCCTTCTCCCCTCTCCCTCCACCCCTGACCATTCTACTTCCCCTCCTTCTCTCCTCTCCCTCCACCCCTGACCATTCTACCTCCCCTCCTTCTCTCCTCTCCCTCCACCCCTGACCATTCTACTTCACCTCCTTCTCTCCCCTCCCTCCACCCCTGACCATTCTACCTCCCCTCCTTCTCCCCTCTCCCTCCACCCCTGACCATTCTACCTCCCCTCCTTCTCTCCTTTCCTTCCACCCCTGACCATTCTACTTCCCCTCCTTCTCTCCTTTCCTTCCACCCCTAACCATTCTACTTCTCCTCCTTCTCTCCTCTCGCTCCACCCCTGACCATTCTACCTTCCCTCCGTCTCTCCTCTCCCTCCACCCCTGACCATTCTACTTCTCCTCCTTCTCTCCTCTCCCTCCACCCCTGACCATTCTACCTTCCCTCCGTCTCTCCTCTCCCTCCACCCCTGACCATTCTACTTCCCCTCCTTCTCTCCTCTCCCTCCACCCCTGACCATTCTACTTCCCCTCCTTCTCTCCTCCACCCCTGACCATTCTACCTTCCCTCCTTCTCCCCTCTCCCTCACTCTCGCCCGAGTCCCATCTTTCCGTGTCTGGTTTCAGACCTGCTACAGTATATTAGCTTATGTAGTCCGCCATGGAACCATTCTCTCTCCTCTCGCTCCTTCTGTCCCTCTCTCTTCCCCTTTCCCACCCTCTCCCTCTCTCTCTCTCTCTCTCTATCTCTCTCTCTGTCTCTCTCTATCTCTCTCTCTCCTCTCGCTCCTTCTGTCCCTCTCTCTTCCCCTTTCCCACCCTCTCCCTCTCTCTCTCTCTCTCTCTATATCTCTTTCTCTGTCTCTCTCTATCTCTCTCTCTCTCTCCTCTCGCTCCTTCTGTCCCTCTCTCTTCCCCTTTCCCATCCTCTCCCTCTCTCTCTCTCTCTATCTCTCTCTCTGTCTCTCTCTCTGTCTCTCTCTATGTCTCTCTCTCTCTCACTATGTTTCTCTGTCTCTCTCTCTCTATATGTATATCTATCTATCTCTTTGTCTCTCTCTATGTCTGGGTCCTATGTATATTAGTTCATGTAGTCCTCTCTTTGTGGCTCCTCTCTTTGTGTCTCGGGATGATGACATCAGTGCGCAGGAGGGTTACCGTGGAAACACAGGGAGGGAGCTGCAGGCGGCCATTAATTACAGGTTCCTGAATCTGCAGAGGAGTCACAGTCCGCAGGGCACACACACACACAGGCACACACTGAGGGTGCGGAGGAGTCAGTTTCCGCAGGGCACCGTCTAACTAGAGACTCACTACACACACTTATACACACGCAGACATTTTTGCACTAACAAAACACAAAGGAGTGCCAAAGAGAAACTAACTCTGGAGTACAGAGTGTGAGTGAAATGATCTGGTAAGCTTTAGTCATACACTCTTTTGCTCACTCGTGCTCTCTCTCTATGGGATTAGTGCCACGTGTGACTGTACTTCACTTTCGATTTGCCCGTTACATCTCCTTTCTGCCAGTCCGCCCTGCTTCCCCTACCAGCCTGTAGGGTTGGAAATAGACTTATATACATCATGAGAGAACGAGTACGTAGATGGTCATTCTAATGTGTACTTACAGAGTTATGGCGCCAGGGATGGCTTACATTAACAAGATTTGTCAGCCATGTACTTGGAACGTTTCAAAGTTCTTTCGGTATATTCTGTCAGAAGTAAACATAGATTGTGGTGAAGTAATCTGGAATATAATTACAAATCTGAAACTCATTCCATCACTACTAAGGATGGCATCGCTATTCCAGACAGGGATTACAAAATTAAGTTTATATTCATCACATTTCATTTCACCACATTTCAAACGTGTATTATCAACCCCTGTCTCTTTCGTGTGTGTGTGTGTGTATGTGTG
This sequence comes from Oncorhynchus keta, assembly GCF_023373465.1. Lineage (NCBI taxonomy): Eukaryota > Metazoa > Chordata > Actinopteri > Salmoniformes > Salmonidae > Oncorhynchus > Oncorhynchus keta. The sequence goes on from NC_068448.1 coordinate 63,569,197, forward strand.
CGTGCATGTGTGTGTGCAGGTGCGTGTGCATTCGTGAATGTGCTGTGTGTATGTGTGTTCACATGCATGTGTGCGAGCGTGTGTGCGGGCCAACGTGCCCGCATGTTTGTGTGTTCGTATCACCTACGGCAGTCTCATTTTAATGGAGCAGCCACAGGTATTCAGAAGGGGAATATTTCAGCGGAAGAGCTTATCTTCTCTGTCCTGTCACCCAGCCACATCAAAGCAGCCTCAGAGAGACAGATATTACAGGTGTGAAATCCTGCACTCGCTGAAACTCCTATCTCTAATAGCTAGAGTTTCCAATTTACCTTAGTTTCCAACCGCTTTTAAACAGCTTTGTTTTATCTTTGATGTCTGTGGGCTTTTTCCTTTTCCGTATCTCCTAAAGAGGAAGCATTGCCCACATTGCTGGCCATTCACTTTGGAGAAATGGGTGATTTCTGGTATCCATTCATCCATTATTGCTCGGGAAAGTCAGTAATATACAGTATCTGTCTGGCCAATGTTAATCTTTCACAGTGACATTTGCAGACCTGGCTTGAAGTGGATTCACGCCGTAAAGGGCCTCGGAGAACAGTCCGTTTTAGATCCATTCTGAAGTGCATGAGGCTAGTTAATTCCCTATAGCCGGGTACTATATATACCCACATTTCCATATGTCCATATGTTATTAAAGAATTTACAGTAGCAGGGAAATTTAATCCATGGTTAAATAATTGTTCCAGACGGACTTTAGTTGACTGACCTGCAGTGGTGGAAAAAGTACCCAATTGTCATTCTTAAATAAAAGTAAAGATATTTTAGAAAAAATATACTCCGTAAAATACTACTTCAGTAAAAGTCTAAAAGTATTTGGTTTTAAATATACTTAAGTATCAAAAGTAAAAGTATACATCAATTCAACTTCCTTATGTTAAACAAACGAGAAGGCACCATTTTCATGTTTTTTTATTTTATTTACACATAGCCAGGGGCACACTCAACCACTCAGACATAATTTACAAATGAAGAATTTTTGTTTAGTGAGTCCGCCAGATCAGAGGCAGTAGGAATGACTAAGGATGTTCTCTTGATAAGTGTGCAATTTGACCATTTTCCTGTCCTACTAAGCATTCAAAATGTAACGAGTACTTTTTCTGCCAGGGAAAATAAAAAGTACATTATTTTCTTTCAGAATGTAGTGATGTAAAAGTAAAACTTGTCAAAATGATAAATATTAAAGTAAAGTACAGATACCCCCAAAACAACTTAAGTAGTACTTTGAAGTATTTTTATTTAAGTACTTCACACCACTGCTAACCTGGTTGCTTGTGATATGGTGCCCCCTGTAGTCAATGAGGCATATCACACTTTATTAATGTTATAATAATGAAACACCCAGGTTCAGCCACTGGCAAGGTTAGTCCAAGGCCCTGTTCGGGGTTTTGTGAAAATACATAATTCCTTGCTTCCTTGTCTCCCCCCCCGCCCTATCTCTATATCTCTCTATCTCTCTCTCTCTCTCTCTCTCTCTCTCTCTCTCTCTCTCTCTCTCTCTCTCTCTCTCTCTCTCTCTCTCTCTCTCTCTCTCCCTCTCTCATCAGTTCTGTCTCCCTCCTCTTATCAGTTCTGTCTCCCACCAAACCCTGGCCAGTAGAGTAGGCTCACCCAGGTTTATAGAGGTTTAGTCAGTCTTGGTATTGTCCTCTCGGTGAAGACAGTCCATTCAGTCTCTCTCTCTTCAGCCTGCCAGGACAGATAAGACTTCCCCAATTAACTCACCACTCTCTGCTAATAATATGTGGTGCTTAGGAAACTGTGTGTCTGGGCTTGTGTTTTTTCCTTCATGTTGTAAATGATTGGGGTGCGTTGATGTTTTAAGCTGTTTGCATGACACAGCAGGAATCTCACCAGCCCTGATTAAAATGTGTTACTATTATCTATACAGAACCTTTAGGACAGAGAGAGGAGTTACCAGCAGTGGGAAGACGGGTCTTGTGAATTGCAATGATAACAAATGATGACAAAAATGATGGCAAAAAAAAGGTGCTGTCTAAATCCTAAAAGGGTTCTTTGGCTGTTCTCATTGGATAACCCTTTGAATAACCCTTTTTGGTTCCAGGTAGAACCCTTTTAGTTCCACGTAGAACTATTTTGGGTTCCATTGAGAAGCCTTTGCAGAGGGTTCTACATGGAACCCAAAAGGGTTCTATCTGGAACCAAAAAGGTTTGTACCTGGAACCAAAAAGGGTTCTCCTGTCAGGACAGCTGAAGAACCAGTTTGAAACACTTTTTTCTAAGAGTGTGTATGAACTTTGATAGTCCTTTTATGTTTATAGGCCTTTATATTCTGCAACCAACTTTGCCTCAGCACCTCCAGTTTGAGACTCCAATAAACAGTTTGATAGAAGCCACTGCAGAGATACGGTATATTTTCTGGGTTCCTAGTCCTGTGCTGCTGAAACATTGACAGCTTTTTTTATTCCTCCATCTTCACTGAACCCATTGACTTCCAATTTCCTGTGTAGGTAACCATCCACTCACATGGACAACTGACATTTCTCCAGAGAGGATGAGTCAGTCTGAAAAAGCAGCTCTTCACCAGTGTGTCGACACTATTATTTACATGTCATGTTTATCATTCATCGATGATGAGACATCTTCAAGAGTCATCATCAGGGAAAGATGTCCGCCTCCTAGATGTGTGTCAATGTTGACATTATGTGAAATGATGAATTGTGATGGACGAGTAATGTGGCTAATGTGTAGAGTAGACTCATTCTTCCCTCCCTCCTTCCCTCCCTTCTTTCCTACCATACTTCCCTCCATTCGGTTCTTACTCAGGTTTTTCTTGCATACTGACATCTCAGACTTCTTAATTATTCCCTCGCTCTCTTCATTCTCTCCATCTCCCTATTCTTTTAATGTCAGATTCTTCCCTTCATTTCCTCCCGTCCACGTCAATCTCTTCTTCCAAATACCAGATGAGTCACAGTGTGTTGACTTCATCAGAGGGCTGCTCCACAGACAGGCCAAGCTGAGAGAGACTGACAGGCCAAGCTGAGAGAGACTGACAGGCCAAGCTGAGAGAAACTGAGGACAGACAGGCCAAGCTGAGAGAGACTGACAGGCCAAGCTGAGAGAAACTGACAGGCCAAGCTGAGAGAAACTGAGGACTGACAGGCCAAGCTGAGAGAAACTGAGGACAGACAGGCCAAGCTGAGAGAGACAGACAGGCCAAGCTGAGAGAGACTGACAGGCCAAGCTGAGAGAAACTGACAGGCCAAGCTGAGAGAGACTGACAGGCCAAGCTGAGAGAGACTGACAGGCCAAGCTGAGAGAGACTGAGGACAGACAGGCCAAGCTGAGAGAGACTGACAGGCCAAGCTGAGAGAAACTGACAGGCCAAGCTGAGAGAGACTGACAGGCCAAGCTGAGAGAGACTGAGGACAGACAGGCCAAGCTGAGAGAGACTGACAGGCCAAGCTGAGAGAAACTGACAGGCCAAGCTGAGAGAAACTGAGGACAGACAGGCCAAGCTGAGAGAAACTGAGGACAGACAGGCCAAGCTGAGAGAGACAGACAGGCCAAGCTGAGAGAGACTGACAGGCCAAGCTGAGAGAATCTGAGGACAGACAGGCCAAGCTGAGAGAAACTGACAGGCCAAGCTGAGAGAAACTGAGGACAGACAGGCCAAGCTGAGAGAAACTGAGGACAGACAGGCCAAGCTGAGAGAGACAGACAGGCCAAGCTGAGAGAGACTGACAGGCCAAGCTGAGAGAATCCGAGGACAGACAGGCCAAGCTGAGAGAGACTGAGGACAGGTTTAGGGATTTAGAGATAACATTATTTGTCCTTAACTACAGTGTCAGGAAGTTGCTCAAACAATCAATGAAGAAGTGTTGTAATGTTTGATTGTTAAAGACAAGACAGGGAGATGAGGAGGAAAAAATATGGTTGTTTTTGAACGAATGAGGATTGTTTTTAATTCGTTTTTGTTTTTAAGGAGTGGGGCAGTCCCACTCCTTTCATCATTTTATTGAAGAGATAGTAAAGTGGTGGAAAGACCGTGGAGAGTGGAGTCAAAGGGCAGTGAGTCGATTCAAACCCATGCCGACTCTGGCATACGTGTGGCAAGGCTGTAACCTCTGGAGAGCACAGGCCACATCAATGAGGATTGTCACTTTCCTGACACACACACAAGCATACTCTTTCAGACATTCAGATTTCTAACCCAAGCACTAACTCTTGTCCCGCTCTCCTCTCAGGTAAATACGCCATGCGTGACCTGGTCCACCGGTTACCTGGCAGTAGCAGCAACAGTACCGGGGGCAGTGGTGGGACTAGTGGAGGTACCGGGGGCCCGATGGCACCCGGTAAGACCATGTCAGACGATACGATAACGGCTATCTGCTGCGCTCTGCATGAGGTCATCACTAAGAACATGGAAAACGCCAAAGCACTGAGAGACGCTGGCGGGATAGAGAAGCTCATCGGCATCGCTCGCAGCAAAGGAGACAAGTAAGCGACCACACACACACGTACACACACACACACACATACAGTACTTCAGAAAATATTCAGACCCCTTCACTTTTTCCACATTTTGTTACATTACAGCCTTATTCTAAAATGTTTTTTCCCGCTCATCAAACTACACACTGTGTTTTGGTCCTGACGTCATCAGAGTGCGCAGCTGAACACTGTATACTGGAAACACTCAGTTTGTTATTGTTACTAAACATAACCAATCTTTTGTTAAACATAAATGCTGAACTTATTTTTGCATGGATTCCACGACATCTTTTAACAGCTCGGACCGCAATCCCAAAATCCCACTTAGCTGTTAGGTTAGAGTCTGTTTGAAAGAGCTGCTAACCTAGCAAAGCTGCTAGAGTTCGCCATCGAGCTAACAAAGTTAGTCCTAGATGAGTTTTCCAATGGAGCCCTCTTTGTCTGGAGAATAAATGAACGGTTCCAACGCTGTAGGAGATGTATCTACTACGCTTTGTTTCGGGACAAACTGGATCGCTCAGAGTTCCAATGCTGCAATTGTTTGCTTGTCGAGGATTGGAGACTTGAGGTGGCTTCCTTGATCACGCAGGTCGCCAGGGTACGTAAGAGACTGGGGAAAACGCAGAGTGGAATGTTTACCTTCTCTACGCCGGTGGATGGACAGCGTTCACACATGTTGGATGCATCTCTGTCTTGTCTTTTGTTGTTATCCGCCTGGCCGGTGTTGCCCGGAGTTTGCTCACCAGGGGAGCCATCTCCTCCCCCATTTGATAGTGGAGTCGAAGGTGCACAGCAAGAGGGACATAATCAGCGATGGTCGCATGTCACGAGCCGTGGAAACCGAAGACAGGGGCCTTCCCCAATGCAGTCTGTGCTCCTAACTAGAGGCCCGGAGCGAATACAAAGAACAAATAGTTTGCCGCCCTAGAGCCTGATCTTCCTGCACCTTCATCGCTGGGGGTACCTGTGTCTGCGGTCGCCGTGTCTACTCCTGCTCTTTCCCCTAAGATTTCAAAGTCGATGTCGGCAACCTTCCGTCCCTACTCTGGCTCGAGCGGGGCTTCTACATCTCCTGCACCATCCTGTGAAGTGTGGGAGTGGGCGGATATCGTCGCCCTTCTCACCAGCCGTGATTTTGGGAAGCTCCATGGTAGGAAATGTGACTTTTCCTGGTGCAAAAACAATTATCCCAGAGCTCGAATAAATTACATTACTAAGCTGCTCCTGAATGTACTACGCCATGACATGGACATCGATTCTATCGTAGACCATGTGGGATTTAATGACATTATGAAGTGCAGCTTTGAACAGTTGAAACTGGATTTCAAAGAGCTGATTGACTCTCTGCTAGACACTAATAAAAGACACATCATATCTGGCCCTGTGCCCTCTGTGTTGAGTAGGGTATTGGAGGCTATTTTGTAAATGACATCGCCGAAGTCGAGGATTGGTAGGATGGTCAGTTTTACAAGGGTATGTTTGGCAGCATGAGTGAAGGATGCTTTGTTGCGAAATAGGAAGCCAATTTTAGATGTAACTTTGGATTGGAGATGTTTCATGTGGGTCTGGAAGGAGAGTTTACAGTCTAACCAGACACCTAGGTATTTGTAGTTGTCCACGTATTCTAAGTCAGAGCCGTCCAGAGTGGTGATGTTGGACAGGCGGGCAGGTGCCTTGTAGGCCATGGAAGGAGTTGTATGGCATTGAAGCTTGCCTGGAGGGTTGTTAACACAGTGTCCAAAGAAGGGCCAAAAGTATACAGAATGGTGTTGTCTGCGTAGAGGTGGATCAGAGACTCACCAGCAGCAAGAGCGACATCATTGATGTATACAGAGAAGAGAGTCGGCCCAAGAATTGAACCCTGTGGCACCCCCATAGAGACTGCCAGAGGTCCGGACAGCAGACCCTCCGATTTGACACACTGAACTCTATCAGAGAAGTAGTTGGTGAACCAGGCGAGGCAATCATTTGAGAAACCAAGGCTTTCGAGTCTGCCAATGAGGATGTGGTGATTGACAGAGTCGAAAGCCTTGGCCAGATCAATGAATACGGCTGCACAGTAATGTTTCTTATCGATGGCGGTTAAGATATCGTTTAGGACCTTGAGCGTGGCTGAGGTGCACCCATGACCAGCTCTGAAACCAGATTGCATAGCAGAGAAGGTATGGTGAGATTTGAAATGGTCGGTAATCTGTTTGTTGACTTGGCTTTCGAAGACCTTAGAAAGGCAGGGTAGGATAGATATAGGTCTGTAGCAGTTTGGGTCAAGAGTGTCCCCCCCTTTGTAGAGGGGGATGACCGCAGCTGCTTTCCAATCTTTGGGAATCTCAGACGACACGAAAGAGAGGTTGAACAGGCTAGTAATAGGGGTGGATTGATGAGGAATTGAAAAATTGTATGGTTGAGAGGGATGAGGCAAAAGGAATGGCAAATAAGTCTAACTGCACAACCGATTGGCAAACATACTGCAAATTGAGAAGACATGTGACTAAACTGAATAATAATATATGCCATTTAGCAGACGCTTTTATCCAAAGCGACTTACAGTCATGTGTGCATACATTCTACGTATGGGTGGTCCCGGGAATCGAACCCACTACCCTGGCGTTACAAGCGCCATGCTCTACCAACTGAGCTACAGGGACCACTATATTATTATTATATTATTATATATTATATTATTATATATTATATTAAACTGAATAAAAAGAAGAAGAAACTACACTATGAAACAAAGATAAATGACATAAAGAATGATAGTGAAAGGTTTTGGAGCACCTTCAATGAAATTTTGGGAACAAATTAGGCAAACTCAGCTCCATCATTCATTGAATCAGATGGCTCATTCATCACAAAACTGACTGATATTGCCAAATACTTTAATTATTGTTTCATTGGCAAGATTAGCAAACTTAGGCATGACATGCCAGCAACACTACACATCCAAGTATATCTGACCAACTGATGTCATTTTTAATTCCCTAAAGTGAGTGTGGAAGAGGTGAAGGAAATATTGTTGTCTATCAACAATGACAAGCCACTGGGGTCTGACAACTTGGATGGAAAATTACTGAGGATAATAAGGGACGATAATGCCACTCCTATTTGCCATACCTTCAATTTAAGCCTACTAGAAAGTGTGTGCCCTCAGGCCTGGAGGGAAGCAAAAGTAATTATGCTAGCTAAGAACAGTAAAGCCCCCTTTACTGGCTCAAATAGCTGACCAATCAGCCGGTTACCAATCAATCCTTAATAAAGTTTTCAAAAAAATTGTGTTTGACCAGATACGATGCTATTTTACAGTAAACAAATTGACAACAGACTTTCAGCACACTTATAGGGAAGGACATTCAACAAGCACAGCACTTACACAAATGACTGAGGATTGGTTTCAACAAGTGTGTTGATTTAGCAAATTTGCTTATAATCCCTTTATCATACTGACGACCTCCCCGCAGAGTTACCCCTTCGGGGGAAAATCCCGACCGTACTACAGACCCAATCTGATGAGATTTATATCAAAACAAGACAAAAACAAACAAACACAACAACAGCAATACACTTCTTCATATAAAAGTAGAGGTGGGAAAGACTTTTCTTCCTTTTATATGCAGACATGTGAAGAAATACATTTGCATATCTACCAAAGGGCCCCGGGGAACCAGTAATACAAATAAAAAACACTGCCTGTTAAATCCAAAATAAACAAATTAGAATAACACATCAAATTAGAATTACAACTCTTGATAACTCAATACGGAAATTGTATCCCATAAGGTTATCACGCCTGCTCCCGCTCTTCCTCCCCCTTCCCCAGCCGGCTTGCCCAGTGCCTATGTCTCGGGCTGGTTCGCCCAGGTGGGACGCTGGGTGGCGCCCCTAGATGGGAGGGGGGGTATTGTCATGCCTGCTCCCGCTCTTCCTCCCCCTTCCCCAGCCGGCTTGCCCAGTGCCTATGTCTCGGGCTGGTTCGCCCAGGTGGGACGCTGGGTGGCGCCCCTAGAGGGGAGGGGGTATTGTCATGCCTGCTCCCGCTCTTCCTCCCCCTTCCCCAGCCGGCTTGCCCAGTGCCTATGTCTCGGGCTGGTTCGCCCAGGTGGGACGCTGGGTGGCGCCCCTAGAGGGGATGGGGGGTCGCCCAGGTGGGACGCTGTCATGCCTGCTCCCGCTCTTTCTCCCCCTTCCCCAGCCGGCTTGCCCAGTGCCTATGTCTCGGGCTGGTTCGCCCAGGTGGGACGCTGGGTGGCGCCCCTAGATGGGAGGGGGGGTATTGTCATGCCTGCTCCCGCTCTTCCTTCCCTGGCGCTCGAGGGCGCCAGGCTCTCCAGGATTACGCAATCAAACTACCATCAGTACGCACACCTGCCTTTCCCCGTCATGCGCATCTGTACTCATTTGACTCAGCCGAACTCTATTACTTGTGTTATTGCCTTCCCTATATCTGTCTGTTCCCTAGCTCTGTTCCCTGCTTCGGGATTGATGTTTGTCATATGTCCTTGTTTACCCGTGTGCTGACGCTGTTTCTGTCGTGTTCTATGTCTGTTCCTGAATACACTTTTGACATCACCCGAAGCCATCACACGAAGCATCAGGAAGTACTGGCGTTCCGGTTGCTGGTGACATTGGTCCTGGGTTGCCGCCAATGGATCCGGGGGTGCCTAGCCATCTCATCGGGCTTCCACGCCCTAGCTGGTTCGAGAGATTTCCTTGCCTCGGTTGGCTCGGAAGGTGCCCATCCCACGTCGGGCCTCAGCCGGATCGTCAGGTCTTGTTCGCCCAGCCGGCTGGTCAGACTGTCACGTCTCCGTCGGATCATCGGGCTTCCACCTCAGCAGGATCGGCAGGCGTTCATGCCTCAGCCAGCTCGCCAGGCTCCCACGCCCTTGCCGGTTCTACGGGAGTTTACCCCCGGATGGATAGCTCGGCGCCCATGTCTCGGCCGGCTCGCCCAGGTGGGACCCTGCGTGGGACCCCTCTAGGGGTATTGTCACGTCGGCAATCAAGCCACCATCAGTACGCAAACCTGCCTTTCTCCGTCACATGCATCTGCGCTCATTGGACTCAGCTGAACTCTATTACTTGTGCTATTGCCTCCCTCTATCTGTCTGTTCCCTAGCTCTGTTCCCTGCTTCGGGACTGATTCTTTGTCATATGTCCTTGATTACCCGTGTGCTGACACTGTTTGTGTCGTGTTCTATGTCTGTTCCTGAATAAATGTTTGACTCCCCGTCCCTGCTTCTCCTGTCCGGCGTCGGTCCTTACAAAGATAATGGTAAAATAGACTAGAGACAGGTATCCCTCATTCTGGTCAGCGCTCTCTCTCATTCTCATGGTCAGAATCACACATAGGTCAGTCAACCCTATTAAGTATTTTCTTTCGTTTTCCTATCCCTGTTCTTCCTAAACCATTTCCATAATTCTGCTTACCTGGTTTAGAACCAAATTAAAAAAGACCCCACACAATAAATCAAACACGGTATTAACACCACTAACAAATATTCATAACCGTTGGGTGTGCTGGTAATATGTAGGGCAAAACAAACAAACCAATGGCCAGGCCTTACTTATTTGGGAACTTCCTCTACGGCCGGATCCGATACCTATATACTTTTATAAAACTGCAGAATTTCACTTACTGCTCTCCCAAGGCAACTGCCTCATGAAACATTTCAAATAAATAGAAAAACATTTTTTGTTTGTTTTCACTTTGCCAAAACGTAATCAAGCCAAACAAGTCATACTAGAAATTCTTACTTTCCAATTAACTTCCCATTCCCTTTGTTACCTTCACTAGTCTACATCTCTTGTTTCCTTTAACTCAGAAGCCCTCTCAATCACCATCACCCAGTACATTTCCCCTCCACTCTAACACTTGTTTCCCTCTACAGTCTCTACTATACTCTACCTCTGTCTTTCCGTCTATCGTTACTTTACCAGGTGAACAAAAAGTTTTAAATTACAGTCAAAACAAACATGATAACTTCTATTCACAGGGAGGCCACTTTAATTACTCGTGACCCCTCCTCCCTTTCGTCAATTCTATGAATCTATTTCAGAATAAGACGGAATAAAGTCTTTCACAAGATTAAAACCCCTAGGGTTTTCCTGATTCTGTGAGGAGTGTTTGGTCGTGCCAAATAACACATGGTTCCTACTCGTTCACGTGTAATGTGCTTCGTGACTTTCAAACTCCCAAATATGTTATCTCTTGTTTTGCTGGTTGTACACCCTTTTAGCAATTGTTTAAATGCGGTGTGATACAAAGTTGGACTATCTGTAAACATATATACTGCCAATTTCCATATGTTACGTAATACCCACTGTCCATGATTCTCGCAAGGATTATCCAACCCCAAAATTGGCTCCACTTCCAACGCAATATCCATTTTGATAACAGCTTTCAAACCTGCCATCAAATGCAAATTAATTACTTAAAAATCATACAATGTGATTTTCTGGATTTTTGTTTTAGATTCCGTCTCTCACAGTTGAAGTGTACCTATGATAAAAATGACAGACCTCTACATGCTTTGTAAGTAAGAAAACCTGCAAAATCGGCAGTGTATCAAATACTTGTTCTCCCCACTGTATGTCAATTTTAGCAATTTTCCAAGGTAGTGATAGCCACTTCCCCAGAGAGTAGTTATGGTATTTGTGCCTTTTAATTGGTCACAACACCTGATACCTTGTATTAGAAAAATAGTTTAAAAAAATCTAAAATGGCACCGGAGCAGAATGCAGACGTTTTACGTGCCCCCAACCGATTGTGTTTTTTGGTTTGTTTATCTGCGTTGTTTCTAACTTATTTTTTTACTGTTTTTGTACATATTGTTGCCGCTACCGTCTCTTATTACCGAAAATCAGTACTGCGATTACTCACCACGAACTGGCAGAATCCTTTTTCTTCTTTCACGACTCTGACGAGCCTGGGGGGGAGGATATACGGCTCCCTTGGGAACAGGCCCCGACCCCAGTGATCTGCTTGAAGAAGAGGCGGAGAAAGAGAGGCCGGAAGGCAGGCTGCCTTCTGAGGAGTAGGAGGCGATCGAATAAACCCCACCCCCTCAATTCTGCTCGCAAAACATGTAATCTTTGGGCAATAAAATGGACAAGTTATTGGGAAGATTAAACTACCAATGGGACATTAAAAGCTGTAACATCTTATGCTTCACGGAGTCGTGGCTGAACGACGACAATATCAACATACAGCTGGCTGGTCATACGATGTACTGGCAGGATAGACAAGGGGCGGCGGTCTATGTATTTTTGTAAACAACAGCTGGTGCACGATATCTAAGTAAGTCTCGAGCCATTATGTGCCTGAGGTAGAGTTTCTCATGATAAGCTGCAGACCACATTACCTATTGAGATAGTTTTCATTTATATTCTTTGTAGCTGTGTACATACCACCACAGTCAGAGGCTGGCACCAAGATAGCATTGAATGAGCTGTATTCTGCCATAAGCAAACAAGAAAACGCTCACCCAGAGGCGGCGCTCCTAGTAGCCGGGGACTTTAATGCAGGGAAACCTAAATCAGTTTTACCTAATTTCTATCAACATGTTAAATGTGCAACCAGAGGTAAAATAACTCTGGACCACCTATACTCCACACACAGAGATGCATACAAAGCTCTCCCTCACCCTCCATTTGGCAAATCTGACCATAATTCTATCCTCCTGATTCCTGCTTACTAGCAAAGATTAAAGCAGGAATCACAAGTGACTAGATCAATAAAAAGTGGTCAAATGAAGCAGATGCTAAGCTACAGGACTGTTTTTCTAACACAGACTGGAATTTTCCGGGATTCCTCCAATGGCATTCCTCCAATGGCATTCCTCCAATGGCATTGTACACCGCATCTGTCATTGGCTTCATCAATAAGTGCATAGATGATGTCATCCCCACAGTGACCATACGTACATACCCCAACCAGAAACCATGGATTACAGGCAGCATCCGCACTGAGCTAAAAGCTAGAGCTGCCGCTTTCAAGGAGCGGGACTCTAACTCGGAAGCTTTAAAGAAATCCCGCTATGCCCTCCGACTAACCATCAAATAGGCAAGTCAATACAGGACTAAGATCGAATCGCACTACACTGACTCTGACGCTCGTCGGATGTGGCGGGGCCTGCAAACTATTACTGACTACAAAGAGATGCACAGCCGAGTGCTGCCCAGTGACACAAGCCGAGACGAGCTAAACTACTTATATGCTCACTTCGAGGCAAATAACACTTAAACATGCATGAGAGCACCAGCTGTACCGGAAGACTGTGTGATCAAGCTCTCCGCAGCCGATGTGAGTAAGACCTTTAGACAGGTCAACATTCACAAGGCCGCAGGGCCAGACGGATTAACAGGACGTGTACTGCGAGCATGCACTGACCAACTAGCAAGTGTCTTCACTAACATTTTCAATCTCTCCCTGTTTGAGTCTGTAATACCATCATGTTTTAAGCAGACGTGCCCAAGAACACTAAGTTAACCTGCCTAAATGACTACCGACCCGTAGCACTCACGTCTGTACCCATGAATTGCTTTGAAAGGCTGGTCATGGCTCACATCAACAGTATCCTCCCGCATACCCTAGACCCGCTCCAATTCGCGTACTGCCCCAACAGATCCACGGATGATGCAGTCTCTATTGCACTCCACACTGCCCTTTCCCACCTGGACAAAAGGAACACCAGTGTGAAAATGTTATTCATTGACTACATCTCAGCGTTCAACACCATTGTGCCCTCAAAGCTCATCATTAAGCTAAGGACCCTGGGACTAAACACCTCCCTCTGCAACTGGATCCTGGACTTCCTGACGGGCCGCTCCCAGGTGGTACGGGTAGGTAACAACACATCCGCCACGCTGATCCTCAAGACAAGGGCCCCTCAGGGGTGCGTACTCAGCCCCCTCTTGTACTACCTGTTCACTCATGACTGCACGGCCAGGCACGACTCCAACAAAGACTTGTCCCGAAGCCACTCCTGCATTATCTTGGCTGTGTGCTTAGGGTCGTTGTCCTGTTGGAATGTGAACCTTCGACCCAGTCTAAGATCCTGAGCGCCCTGGAGCAGGTTTTCATCATCATCAAGGATCTCTCTGTACTTTGCTCCGTTTATCTTCCCCTAGATCCTGACTAGTCTCCCAGTCCCTGCCGCTGAAAAACATCCCCACAGTATGATGCTGCCACCACCATGCTTCACCATAGGGACTGTATTGGCGAGGTGATGAGCGGTACCTGGTTTCCTCCAGATGTGACGCTTGGCATTCAGGCCAAAGAGTTCAATATTGGTTTCATCAGGCCAGATAATCTTGTTTCTCATGGTCTGAGATTCCTTTAGGTGCCTTTTGGCAAACTCCAAGCGGGCTGTCATGTGCCTTTTACTGAGGAGTGGCTTCCGTCTGTCCCCTCTACCATAAAGGCCTGATTACCGGAGTGCTTCAGAGATGGTTTTTCTTCTGGAAGGTTCTCCCATCTCCACAGAGGAACTCTAGAGCTCTGTCAGAGTGACCATTGGGTTCTTGGTCACTTCCCTGACAAAGGTCCTTCTCCCCCGATTGCTCAGTTTGACTCTAGGAAGAGTCTTGGTGGTTCCAAACTTCTTCCATTTAAGAATGGAGGCCACTGTGCTCTTGGGACATCCAATGCTGCAGACATGTTTTGGTACCCTTCCCCAGATCTGTGCCTCGACACAATCCTGTATCTGAGCTTTAAGGACAATTCCTACGACCTCATGGCTTGGTTTTTGCTCCGACGTGCATTGTCAACTGTGGAACCTTAAATAGACAGGTGTGTGCCCTTCCAAATCATGTCCAATCAATTGAATTTACCACAGGTGGACTCCAATGAAGTTGTAGAAATACCTCAAAGATGAATCAAAGGGTCTTTATTTTTATTTATTTTTTATTTGCAAACATATCTTAAAACCTGTTTTCACTTTGTCATTATGGGGCATTGTGATTAGATTGATGAGGAAAATGTTTGATTTAATCCATTTAAATTAAAGCTGTAACCTAACAAAAGGGTCTGAATACCTTCCAAATGCATTGTACATACGCACACACACACCACATGTAGCAAAAGTGAGGTGGGCTATGCTTGCACTCACACAGTCACACACACTCCTCAGTTTAGGTTAGGATGCTTCTAGGGTGACTGCGGTTAGGGCCTAACTTCTCAAGCATTTCCCACAGGGACTAGATATAGTAAGAGGGTTTGTGGTGCGTTATTTACGTGGTGAACGCAGTGTCTCATGAGTCTGTGTGTCTATGAGTACTGACAAAACACAGCGCTTATTTTATCAGAATATAAACCCTGTCACTATGGGAGACCGAGCAGGGTGTTCTGATGGTTGCTATTACACCGAACAGTTGTCAGAAAGATCCTTACATCAGGGTTGTGTGTTGATGTGTCACTATGGAGTTCACTGCAGTCCATTCTGGGTAACACATTGGTGTAACTTGACAGTGAGTGATGTTGCTCTCCGTAGACGTTGCCCCTAACAACTGAAACAGGGTCAGATATGTGTTCATTCCACCCAATAGGCCCCCATTAATCTTCTGTGGTTAGGAACTATGTTTATCTCCAGCAGGACATGTTTGGCATAGAATAAGAATCAGTTTCTAGCTATATGTGTAGAATAGTGCAGCCATGCTTTGACCTATAAAATGAATGGTTAGGCTACTTCAAGCATCGCACTTCTATTCATGACTCATGTACTCAGTATAATAATATGCCGGTTGACACTGTCTCTGTAGCCTCTTCTCTATTGTCTACATATTGACAAGAGCTGTATATGTTTCTAATGAAACACAATTGTACAATAACCACCCTCTTCAAATTCTCCTGTCGCCCTCAAAAAGCAAAAAACCCACTCTTTCTCTTCTAATTTTCTCTAAAGTGGCTAGCAGCAGCCATTAGCATGCAGGAGTGGCTGGTTTTAAAATAACTGCTCTATAACTGCTTAAGAAGATTGCTACTCTTCTAAAGCGCAATCACCTCTTAAAACCATTTTTCCGCCAGGCAGAGGGACTCCTGATGATGAACACGTTTTCGGCCCCTGCAGTGTTCACCTTAAAGTTAGAGTGCATCTCAAATTCCACCCTATTCCATATACAGTGCACTACATTTGACTTAATGTGGACAATGTGGAATTGCCCTGGTTTAGGTGGGGATGGCGACCCACATGGGGACCCCGTCCCTGTCACTTTGAGATGGCTTCCGGCGTGTTACTGAAGCTACTGTCACTGTGGAGGAGTTTCTATTCGCCGTAGAAGAGAAGTTAAGCTATGAAAATGTTGCTTATGCATCGCGGATTAATAAAGCAGTGGTGGTTTTTCTGAAAGAAGAGTGTCTAGTCGATCAGCTGATTGAGCCTGGCGTAATTCTTTAAGGCCTGGTCCCAGTGGGCCTGGACCTGTAGTGCGAGGTGGGCTGACAGTGGTAGAGCAGCCACACACACCTGTTGCTGAGGATCAAGATGTTTGTGTTGAGGGTACTGAGTTGCAGCTTGTACCAGAGGGGAACATAACATCTGTGGCGGGCATAAAAACATTATTGTAGGAGGTAAGGATGGATCTGGTGAGCCATTTCCCAAGACTGGTGAGGAGATGCCCAGTACGAATGAAGGGGTACAGGAGGGGGTTCAGGTGGAGGTTGTCTCCCAGGTAGTGGAGGAGAAGTCCATTACGAGTAATGGAGTACAGGAGGGGGTTCAGGTGGAGCTAATCTCCCAGGTAGTGGAGGAGAAACCTGGTAGGAGTGATGGGGTGCAGGTGGGGAGTATTGAGAGGTGTCAGTGGGGAGTCAGGGATCCAGGGCCTCAGTTGAGGAGGATCAGGAGAGGGATCTGGACATGTCTGATATCCCTGTTGATATGATAGCAGCTAGTGACTACTCAATTTACAATCTAGGTGAGGTAAATGGGTTCCTGTACCACATTTTTGGGAAATCTGTTAAATTGGCAGGTTTTTTATGTTGAAAAGTTTATGAGGTCAGCTGTTGTGTTACAGAAGATGGTGGGGTTAAACCAGTTGAGTGTGAAGAAGCGTTTCCGCTTGTGGAAATGTGTTACTGCTGTCACTACAGCAAAACATAGTGGGAAGCGTGGTAAGGTTAAAATTCAATTAAAACAATGATGATTTCCATGCCTCATAGCTTTTTTTTCTCTTTGTCTGGTTCCGTTGTAGTCTCTTCTGTTTTTCCTTTCTCCTCTCTATATGGAGGTACTAAGGGGAGGTTCTCTCAATAATAACAGAGGAAGGGACAGGAATAAGAGATCTTGGGTGTTAGAAGTAATCAGACAGAAAAAGCTTAACGCAGCTTTTCTACAGGAGATACGTACATACTGTAGTGATGGGGCTAATGAGGTTGACTGGGTATGTGGTGGGAGGGTCAGCGTATATTCAGTCATGGTACTAATTTCAGTGCTGTAGTGGCAATTTTGTTTTCGTCAGGCTTAGGGGTGACTGTGGTATCCAACAGAGATTGCCATGGCTCGGGTTTTATTGGTCAAGGCAGATTTATGTTTATTTATTTAACAAAAAAAATGTTTATGCTCCTAATGAGGATACAGAGCGTATTGTTGTATTTGATCAAATAAAGGTGACCAAGAGGGGTGTATGGTTTTAGGGGGAGATTGGAACTGTACAGTGGATTTTACTGTTGATCGCACTGCTGTAGAACCTGAATCTATTAACTGAGTTTGAGCTTTCTGATGTGTGGGGAGTAAGAAATGCAAAAGTTAGGCAATACACATGGCTAAAAGTTATTGAAGGTCGTGTCAGTGCAGCAAGGTTAGACAGGTTGTATGTATCTGATCACTACTGTAGTAGGGTTGGAAGGTGTGACATTACTCCTGTGGGTTTTTCTGACAACATAATGTTACTGTTGATATTCACTTGCCCTGTCCACGAAGGTCATCACCTTATTGGTATTTTCAAATGAAATCACATTTTATTGGTCACATACACATGGTTAGCAGATGTTAATGCGAGTGTAGCGAAATGCTTGTGCTTCTAGTTCCGACAGTGCAGTAATATCTAACAAGTAATCTAACAAATTCACAAAACTACCTTATACACACAAATGTAAAGGGATGGAATAAGAATATGTACATATAAATATATGGATGAGTGATGGCCGTGCGGCATAGGCAAGATGCAATACATGGTATGAAATACAGTATATAGATATAAGATGAGTAATTTAGAATATGTAAACATTATTTAAGTGGCATTATTTAAAGTGACTAGTGATCCATTTATTAAAGTGGCCAGTGATTTGGGTCTGTATGTTGCCAGCAGCCTCTCCATGTTTGTGATGGCTGTTTAGCAGTCTGATGGCCTTAAGATATAAGCTGTTTTTCAGTCTCTCGGTCCCCGCTTTGATGCACCTGTACTGACCTCACCTTCTGGATGATAGCGGGGTGAACAGGCAGTGGCTTGGGTGGTTGTTGTCCTTGATGATCTTTTTGGCCTTCCTGTGACACCGGGTGCTCTAGGTGTCCTGGGGGGCAGGTAGTTTGCCCCGGTGATGCGTTGTGTAGACCGCACCACCCTCTGGAGAGCCTTGCGGTTGAGGGCGGTGCAGTTGCCGTACCAGGTGATACAGCCCGACAGGATGCTCTGGATTGTGCATCTGTAAACGTTTGTGAGGGATGTAGGTGAGTAGGCCACATTTCTTCAGACTCCTGAGGTTGAAGAGGCGCTGTTGCGCCTTCTTCCGCACACTGTCTGTGTGGGTGGACCATTCCAGTTTGTCCGTGATGTTTACGCAGAGGAACTTAAAACTTTCCACCTTCTCCACTACTGTCTCGTCGATGTGTATAGGGAGGTGCTCCCTCTTCTGTTTCCTGAAGTCCACGATCACCTCCTTTGTTTTTTAGACGTTGAGTGAGAGGAAATTTTCCTGACACCACACTCCGAGTGCCCTCCCCTCCTCCCTGTCTCGTCATTGTTGGTAATCAAGCCTACTACTGTTGTGTCGTCTGCAAACTTGATAATTGAGTTATGGGTAAACAGGGAGTACAGGAGGGGGCTGAGCATGCACCCTTGTGGGGCCCCAGCGTTGAGGACCAGCGAAGTGGAGATGTTGTGTCCTACCTTCACCACCTGTGGGCGGCCCGTCAGAAAGTCCAGGACCCAATTGCACAGGACGGGGTTGAGACCCAGAGCCTTAAGCTTAATGATGACCTTAGAGGGTACTATGGTGTTGAATGCTGAGCTGTAGTCAAAGAACAGAATTCTTACATAGCTATTCCTCTTGTCAAGATGGGATAGGGCAGTGTGCAGTGTGATGGTGATTGCATCGTCTGTGGACCTGTTGGGGCGGTATGCAAACTGATGTGGGTCTAGGGTGGCATTGTATGGTGAAGGTGGGGGTGGTTTGAGCTGCACTTTCCCTATCCATTGGGGTATCAGACAGGGATGCCCAAATTCAGGACAGCTATATTGTCTGGCAATTTAACAAAATGCTTTGTTTTTTAAGAGCGAGGCTTACTGTTTTCTCTGTGCCAGGGGTTATGAAGCACTATGATAGCACTGTCTGTGTATGCAGATGACGTGACAGCTTTTATTACAGGGGGTGAGGATGTTAAAGGTCTCTCAAATGCTCTAAAGGTGTATGAGGGGGTCTCCTCAGCTAGAGTTAATTGGGAAAAGAGTGAATCGCTGTGGGCTGGTCAGCTTCAGATAGGGTCTGTTCCACGGTTACTAGGGGGGCTTCAGTGGGGCAGAGATGGGATGAAGACATTGGGGGGTTTTCTAAGCTCTGATGTCTTTAAAAAAAATAATTGGGAGGGTGTAGTGGATAAGGTGTGTGCCAGATCGTGTAGGTGGAAATGGGTGCTACCCCAGCTGTCTTATAGGGGAAGGGTGCTGGTAGCCAATAACCTTCTACCCTGTGGCACAGACTAAAGATTTTACAGCCACCGGGGTGGTAAAATCTGATACAAGAGCTTCAATTTCTTGACCCGCGTCAATTTCTGACCAGTGTCAATTTCTTCTGGTCTGGACAAAATTGTATTAAAGCTGCAGCCACCTGTTCCTTCTGAAGGTGAATAATGTTTCCACATTTCCAAAAGCTAACCAAACAAAAACATAATTACTTTTATGTTTGTGCCGTCATGTGCAGTAGTAGCAGAATTTATAACTTATTTACATTTGTTTTTACTTACACTTCTTTGCGGATGTACAATCATCACGAATTGAATAATGGTGAGTTTTAGGCCCCAAAGTGAACATAATTGTACAAAAGCAAACTCGAGGGACTTACGTTGCAAACTTCCCTTGCTTGGCTAATCATTTGGACCGCCCTCCAAGATGGTGACGGGGATAAGGCGAGGTGTGTCTTTTATGATTTTGGCCCGGTGACATAGATGGGATGAACGGGATGTTTGGGCTTAGATAAGCACCGTTTCCTCTTAAAGCTAGAGGGTGGTGATTTGTCTGGCTGACTCCATTCTATGAGTCTGTTATGCAAGCTTGGAGCATTTCCGACATGTCCCGTAAGGCCGGCACGCCACCAGGAATGTGGCTTTTTCAAGAACCTCTTTTTTATAACATTGTCATCCAGTGCCATCTTATGGGTTCAGCCAGCCTATGTTTATGCCTGTTAGGTGTGGGGTGTACCAAGCTGGGTCATCTGATGTGGAGCAGGAGCAGATCGTTGGAGGAGCTTGCAGAAAGAGCGGGGATCAGATAATCTTGCCTCCTGGGGAAGGTCATAGCTGAGGTCTGTGATTCCTTGCCAGTACTTCATCGGCAGTATGACTGATACTTCCAACTCTGATCGGTGGAAGGAGGGTCTGGATTATGTGTGCCCTGCCCTGAATGTTAGTGTTGCAGCGGAGGCATTAAAGGAGGACGTGGGGATGCTGCTTTCCTTGGATACCCCGGAGCTGGGGGAGTTCAAGGAGGTGGGAAAGAAGGCCATGTCCATAATATGTGTAGTGCTACTGGACAATTGTGTTTCTTCCCTGGAAGGGGTAAAATCGACGAGGTGGGCAGGTGTTTGGTCCAGGTGTCTCCCCAAAAGGCTGTTGGCGGTCTTTATACAAACTGCCTATTGAAAAGAGGACAGCTGAGGATAATACATGAGACATAGGCACCAATATGCATCTGGTACACCTGGATCCTACCGTTGAGGAGGGGTGTCCATTCTGTGCTGAATCTGAAACTCTGGCGCATCTGTTCTTACAGTGTCCCAAGTTGGTTTTCACTTCCCAACTGTTTATATTTGGGCCAAAGGTTAATAAAGGTTACATTTAAAATTGTGTCCCAAAGTACATGTTTAGTCGAAGGGGTGTAGTTATTTTACTTAACTTTGTGTCAGGGGCAGCTAAATTAGCAATTTGGAAGACACAAAATAACAGTATTCGGGCACAGGGGTCTGTGGACGTGGTGGGCATGCTGGAGAAGATGTTTTGCTGGGGGTTGAGTTTGCTTATTACAAACTGGTTAATAACATTGGGCTGTTTATGAGCATATGGGGTATTCAGAGTTTGTTGTGTTTAGTTACTGTGGAGGAAGATTTGGTGTTGTGTTTTTAATTGATGTTTAATCAATTTATGTTTTTGTTTGTTTGAGTGTTTATTGTGTTGTGGGCTCCCAGACCCAATAAAAAGAACCAATAAATAACTATTTCTCTCTCTCTTTCCACTCTCTCTCTCTCTCTCTCTCTCTCTCTCTTCTCTCTCTTCTCTCTCTCTCTCTCTTCTCTCTTGCTCTCTCTCTCTCTCTCTCTTGCTCTCTTGCTCTCTCTTTTTTCTCTCTCTTTTTCTCTCTCTCTCTCTCTCTCTCTCTCTCTTCTCTCTCTCTCTCTCTTTCTCTCTCTCTGCTCTCTCTCTCTCTCTCTCTCTCTCTCTCTCTCTTCTCTCTTGCTCTCTCTCTCTTGCTCTCTCTCTCTCTCTCTATCCTCCCTCTTGCTCTCTCTCTCTCTCTCTCTCTCTCTCTCTCTCTCTCTCTCTCTCTCTCTCTCTCTGCTCTCTCTCTTCTCTCTCTCTCTCTCTCTCTCTCTTGCTCTCTCTCTCTCTCTCTCTCTCTCTCTCTCTCTCTCTCTCTCTCTCTCTCTCTCTCTCTCTCTTCTCTCTCTCTCTCAGACACTCAGCCAAGGTGGTGAAGGCTGCATCTCAGGTGCTCAGCAGTATGTGGCAGTACAGAGACCTACGCAGCCTCTACAAGAAGGTAAGACATTTTATAATGCTTAATAACGGGATCATAAGAGGGACATGGATGGATGTTGGCTGGTTGGGGGAATGGGGTGGGAGGTTGGGGGTGGAGGCCCACTTTATTTTGGTTTTCTTTTCCTGTTTATGTTGAAAATCATGATTTATTATTAAATTCTGAATGTATTTCTTCATGGTATTTTTTTTATTTTGAGTGTTAACATATAAACATATACATATAAACGTATAAATTAAAATGGATAATGTAACCCCCACCCCCCAACAAAAAAATTATAAATAAATAATGTGGTATAATAAAAAATAACATAAGCTTTCTGATTCTGGACTTATTCGCATATCTTATACATAGTGTATATACACATGCCTAGCTTGGTGTCACAGGGTTGGTTTTAAAGCTTTCTATCACTTTCTAGTCTTGGAGAGTTTTGTCAAGGCAGTTGGATTTGTTTCTGCCCCCACATTATTGGTGTCATCAAATCTCACGACTCATTTAAGATATACACTGAGTGAACAAACATTAAGAACACCTTCCTATTGAGTTGCACCCCCTTTTGTCCTCAGAACAGCCTCAATTCGTCAGGACATGGACTTTACAAGGTGTTGAAAGCGTTCCACAGGGATGCTGGTCCACGTTGTCTCCAATGCTTCCTAAAGTTGTGTGAAGTTCGCTGGATGTTCTTTGGGTGGTGGACCATTCTTGATAAAACACACTAAACTGTTGAGCGTGAAAAACCCAGAAGTGTTGCAGTTCTTGAAACACTCAAACCGGTGGGGCTGGAACTTACTAATATACCCCGTTCAAAGGCACTTAAATATTTTGTCAATGTCTCAATTGTCTCAAGTTTAAAAATCCTGCTTTAAGCTGTCTTCTCCCCTTAATCTACATTGATTGAAATGGATTTAACAGGTGACAACAATAAGGGATCACAGTTTTCACTTGAATTCACGTTTTCAGTTTATGTCATGGAAAGAGCTGGTGTTCCTAATGCTTTGTATACTCAGTGTAAACAGGGCCTTCGGAAAGTATCCAGACCTCCTGACTTCTTCCACATTTTGTTACATTACAGCCCTATTCTAAAATGGATGAAATAGTTTTCCTCAGCATTCTAACACAATACCCCATACGTAAGTATTCACACCTTTTGCTATGAGACTCGAAATTGAGCTCAGGTGATCATTCTAAGAGGTATTTCTACAACTTAATTGGAGTCCACCTGTGGTAAATTAAATTGATTGATATTATTATTTGACCATGCTGGTCATTTATGAACATTTGAACATCTTGGCCATGTTCTGTTATATTCTCCACCCGGCACAGCCAGAAGAGGACTGGCCACCCCTCATGGCCTGGTTCCTCTCTAGGTTTCTTCCTAGGTTTTGGCCTTTCTAGGGAGTTTTTCCTAGCCACCGTGCTTCTACAGCTGCATTGCTTGCTGTTTGGGGTTTTAGGCTGGGTTGCTGTACAGCACTTTGAGATATCAGCTGATCTAAGAAGGGCTATATAAATACATTTGATTTGATTTAATTTGATTGGACATGATTTGGAAAGGCACACACCTGTCTATATAATATCCCACAGTTAACAGTGCATGTCAGAGGAAAAACCAAGCCACGAGGTCGGAGGAATTGTCCGTAGAGCTCCGAGGCAGGATTGTGTCGAGGCACAGATCTCAGGAAGGGTACCAAAACATTTCTGCAGCATTGAAGATTTCAAAGAACACAGTGGCCAGACTGGGGCGAAGGTTCACCTTCTAAAAGGACAACGACCATAAGCACACAGCCAAGACAAAGCTTGAGAGGATTTGCAGTGATGAATGGTAGAAAGTCCCCGAATACAGGTGTGCCAAGCTTATAGCATCATACCCAAGAAGACAAAGTACTGAGTAAAGGGTCTGAATACTTATGTAAATGTGATATCCCCCTTAGGAAATATTTGGCATGGGTCCCCAGATCCTCAATGTTCTACAGCTGCACCATCGAAAGCATCCTGACCGATTGCATCACCGCCTGGTATGGCAACTGCTCTGCATCTGACCATAAGGCGCTACAGAGGGTAGTGCGTACGGCCCAGTACATCACTGGGGCCAAGCTTCCTCCCATCCAGGACCTATATAATAGGTGGTGTCAGAGGAAAACACCCAAAATTGTCAGAGACTCCAGTCACCCAAGTCATAGACTGTTTTCTCTGCT
Organism: Oncorhynchus keta; assembly: GCF_023373465.1. Lineage (NCBI taxonomy): Eukaryota > Metazoa > Chordata > Actinopteri > Salmoniformes > Salmonidae > Oncorhynchus > Oncorhynchus keta. Next base: position 63,593,070 of record NC_068448.1, read on the forward strand.
ACTCCACGGAAAGCGGTACTGGAGCGCCAAATCTAGGGCCAAAAGGCTCCTTAACAGCTTCTACCCCCAAGCCATAAGACTTCTGAACAATTAATCACATGGCCACCAGTCTATTTACATTGACACCACACCCCCCCCCATTTGTTTTGTACACTGCTGCTACTCGCTGTTTATTATCTATGCACAGTCACTTCACCCCTACCTACATGTACAAATTACCTCGATTATTCTGTACCCCTGCACATTGACTCAGTACCAGTACTTTAGCCTACGTGGTTCATATTTTGTTAACTCTTCTTGAACTGCACTGTTGGTTAAAACGCTACCCATCCCGTTAGCAGGATCTTTTTCGTCAGCAACCGCTGAATTGCATAGCGCCACAGTCAAATAATATTACTATAAAATATTCCTATTCATGAAATCAGAAGTGCAATATTGCAAAACACAATTTAGCCTTTTGTTAATCCACCTGTCGTCTCAGATTTTGAATTATTATTATTATGCTTTACAGCGAAAGCAATCCAAGCGTTTGTGTACGTTTATCGATAGCATAACAACACATTATGTACACTAAGCATTAAGTAGCTAGGTTACGAAAATCAGAAAAGCAATCAAATTAATCGTTTACCTTTGATGATCTTCGGATGTTTTCACTCACGAGACTCCCAGTTACACAACAAATGTTCATTTTGTTCCATAAAGATAATTTTTATAACCAAAATACCTCCATTTGTTTGTCGCGTTATGTTCAGAAATCCACAGGAAAGAGCGGTCACGACAACGCAGATGTATATTCCAAATAATATCCATAATGTCCACAGAAACATGTCAAACGTTTTTTATAATCAATCCTCAGGTTGTTTTTAAAGTATATATTCGATAATATGTCAACCGGTTGTGTAGGTTTTTCAATAACACCGGGAGAAACAATGGCCGCTTTACTCTGTAGCGCAAAACTCACTCTGAGAGCCCCCACCTATCCACTTACGCAATGTGATCTTTCACGCTAATTTTTCAAAATAAAAGCCTGAAACTATGTCTAAAGACTGTTGACACCTTAGGGAAGCCATAGAAAAAGGAATCTGGTTGATATCCCTTTAAATGGAGGATAGGCATGCATAGGGACAGAGAGGTTTCAAAATAAGAGGCACTTCCTGATTGGATTTTCCTCAGGTTTTCGCCTGCAGTATCAGTTCTATTATACTCACATACTATATTTTTACAGTTTTGGAAACTTTAGAGTGTTTTCTATCCTAATCTTTCTATACTAACCTAATCAATTATATGCCTAATCTAGTTTCTGGGACTGAGAAATAGGCAGTTTCAAATGGGTACGTTTTTTAGCTAAAAACAAAAATACTGCCCCCTACACGCAAAAGGTTATTAAGGGCTTGTAAGTAAATTTTTCACAGTACGGTCTACACTTGTTGTATTTGGGGCATGTGACAAATAACATTTGATTTGATTTGATATTTCAGTTGTATTTTTTTTATAAAATGTGTGTGTGTGTGTGTGTGTGTGTGTGTGTGTGTGTGTGTGTGTGTGTGTGTGTGTGTGTGTGTGTGTGTGTGTGTGTGTGTGTGTGTGTGTGTGTGTGTGTGTGTGTGTGTGTGTGTGGAATGTTCACACAGAAGAACAATGGGGTTTGGATGAGAGGAACAACAAAACAGCACTATGAAATATTTACTGGGAATGTTTCCTAAATAAGACTTTGCTTAGCCCGAAGCCCAGGGTCTATTGTGTACTGTTAGTCTATTCAAGTTATATCCCTCCTCTCTCTAAATAGCCCTCATTTCTCTTCTCTCTCTCTCTCTCTCTTCCTCTGGAAAAGGAACACTCAGAACTTGATTAGCTGGGTTCTATAGATGTTCTGATCTTTTCAGTGAACACAGCTGTAGTGAATGGGAGTGCAGTGAAGGAGGTTAGAATCCAAGTTATTCTTCAGTTTTTTAAATTCAAATATTTTCAATTCCCTACATGATTTCAGGATGGGTGGACAGTAGTTCATCAATGTTTGGTGTGTGTGGGTGCACGAGCGTGAGTAATACACTGCCCTGTTTGTGTGTCATGGTATCAGCCTTAGGCTGTCCTGTCTACTCCTGTCTGTCACACCTGAATGACCAATGTCACTGACACATACGTATGTTGGATCTTAATTTGATCACCTTGTTGCAGAAGAACTTTCCTGCAAAGCAAGAAATCTAAAACGTGCAGTGTAATTCAAGTTTAAACAGTTTACTTAAATTTGTATTTTCCACTTTCACATTTCAGACTTTTTACAAAAAATGTATCAAACCCTACATGTCCATTAAATATAATCCACTTAATAATTGACATTTCCTGTTGCTGCAGGATTATTTTCCTGCTGTAGCAAGCTGGCTCAAATTAAGATCCTACATCTGTACACAGTCTCTGACAGATTCAACATTAACACATTCAACAAAAGTCTTGTCCCAAAGTCACCCCAGAGAGTGTTCTGCTCTTAGTGTCTTCCGGGGATAGTCCACTCTGCTGCCTAGACTCCCCACTCAATCTGTGCACGTATGAAAGAGGAGAGAGAGTGGAAGGAAAGGGGGAAAAGGAGGAGAGGTACAGTAGACAGCACACCCAGGCAGATGGATGGACAACAGTAGCCCTCGATAGATAGAGTGTGTGGGAATGGTGTATTCGGACTAAAAACCTTTTGTTTTTGTCTCCCTGTCCCTAACAAGGGGTACTAATTGAGATGAATACAGGAGTTTACCTCATACAAAGTAGCGAGAAATGAGAGTGAAGAAATTGATTGACTAGAACGTCTTTGAAAGGACATTTGGATTTTGAGTTCTTGGTACTAGAAGAATGACACAGTCTGTCTGTAAAGTCTCCTGTACACGTTAGGATCTATATGAAACATTGATCAGAAAAGCCTTAAACTAGGCTAGTTACAGCACTTAGAGAGGAGTTGGGGAGACCTTGAAATGAGTATGTGTGGCAATGATTTACAGGCTTAGTAGTGTGTGTGTGTGTGTGTGTGTGTGTGTGTGTGTGTGTGTGTGTGTGTGTGTGTGTGTGTGTGTGTGTGTGTGTGTGTGTGTGTGTGTGTGTGTGTGGAATGTTCACACAGAAGAACAATGGGGTTTAGATGAAAGGAACAACAAAACAGCACTATGAAATATTTACTGGGAATGTTTCCTAAATAAGACTTTGCTTAGCCCGAAGCCCAGGGTCTATTGTGTACTGTTAGTCTATTCAAGTTATATCCCTTCTCTCTCTAAATAGCCCTTATTTCTCTCTCTCTCTCTCTCTTCCTCTGGAAAAGGAACACTCAGACCCAACTTGATTAGCTGGGTTCTATAGATGTTCTGATCTTTTCAGTGAACACAGCTGTAGTGAATGGGAGTGCAGTGAAGGAGGTTAGAATCCAAGTTATTCTTCAGTTTTTTAAATTCAAATATTTTCAATTCCCTACATGATTTCAGGATGGGTGGACAGTAGTTCATCAATGTTTGGTGTGTGTGGGTGCACGAGCGTGAGTAATACACTGCCCTGTTTGTGTGTCATGGTATCAGCCTTAGGCTGTCCTGTCTACTCCTGTCTGTCACACCTGAATGACCAATGTCACTGACACATACGTATGTTGGATCTTAATTTGATCACCTTGTTGCAGAAGAACTTTCCTGCAAAGCAAGAAATCTAAAACGTGCAGTGTAATTCAAGTTTAAACAGTTTACTTAAATTTGTATTTTCCACTTTCACATTTCAGACTTTTTACAAAAAATGTATCAAACCCTACATGTCCATTAAATATAATCCACTTAATAATTGACATTTCCTGTTGCTGCAGGATTATTTTCCTGCTGTAGCAAGCTGGCTCAAATTAAGATCCTACATCTGTACACAGTCTCTGACAGATTCAACATTAACACATTCAACAAAAGTCTTGTCCCAAAGTCACCCCAGAGAGTGTTCTGCTCTTAGTGTCTTCCGGGGATAGTCCACTCTGCTGCCTAGACTCCCCACTCAATCTGTGCACGTATGAAAGAGGAGAGAGAGTGGAAGGAAAGGGGGAAAAGGAGGAGAGGTACAGTAGACAGCACACCCAGGCAGATGGATGGACAACAGTAGCCCTCGATAGATAGAGTGTGTGGGAATGGTGTATTCGGACTAAAAACCTTTTGTTTTTGTCTCCCTGTCCCTAACAAGGGGTACTAATTGAGATGAATACAGGCAAAGTAGAAGAAATGAGAGTGAAGAAATTGATTGACTAGAACGTCTTTGAAAGGACATTTGGATTTTGAGTTCTTGGTACTAGAAGAATGACACAGTCTGTCTGTAAAGTCTCCTGTACACGTTAGGATCTATATGAAACATTGATCAGAAAAGCCTTAAACTAGGCTAGTTACAGCACTTAGAGAGGAGTTGGGGAGACCTTGAAATGAGTATGTGTGGCAATGATTTACAGGCTTAGTAGTGTGTGTGTGTGTGTGTGTGTGTGTGTGTGTGTGTGTGTGTGTGTGTGTGTGTGTGTGTGTGTGTGTGTGTGTGTGTGTGTGTGTGTGTGTGTGTGTGTGTGTGTGTGTGTGTGTGTGTGTGTGTGTGTGTGTGTGTGTGTGTGTGTGTGTAATACTACTAGTACTAGCAGAGTGTGTGTTCTGTTCCATGTTTGTGTTAGAAGAGAGGAGAATATAGGATTAGGTCAATAATGAGGTGGTTTGAACTGCCATATCAGAATGCTGTTTGCTTTGAAGTCTGGGGTAATGAGAACATTCACACACACTGTCTCCTCACACAGTGCAAGTGTGTGTGTCTGCCTGTGTGTGCCTGCCTGCGTGTGCCTGCCTGTTTGTGCATGCGTGCGTGCGTGTATAAGCTGTGTGTGTGTGTGTGTGTGTGTGTGTGTGTGTGTGTGTGTGTGTGTGTGTGTGTGTGTGTGTGTGTGTGTGTGTGTGTGTGTGTGTGTGTGTGTGTGTGTGTGTGTGTGTGTGTGTGTGTGTGTGTGTGTTGGAGACTCCACTTACAACTGTTAATCACTTCCTACAGAATATGTAGACAGGGTTTGCCTTGGGGCTAGAGAACATGAGCATGGATCGGAAGCCAAATAAACATGTGAAAATAGAACAGATGCTGATGAGATCAGTGAAGACTCCAGTCATCAATAAAACATAAGTTCTGTGTTGTGTCCAAGTATAAGTTTATCAACATGTTATGATCGCTAGGGTTCTATATCTGTTATTATTGAATGGCAGAATGTGTGAATTTAACAGTTTGACTTTGCCACTTGGTACGGTTAGCTAAGGGTAAGAATTTAACCACAAACTCATATACAAAGCTATGGATGCTATGACTGACACTGTACCTTGAGGGGCTGGATAAACAGACTGGAGGTGTTGACGTCACAGAGAGGCGATTCTGCCGATCACAAAGATACAACGTTGTCCCTCCTGGACTTGTCTTTTACCTTTTTCTCCCTCTATTTACAATAACTTTCTCTCCCCACTACTTTCTCTATGTCTGTTATCTCTCTCCCACTCTTTCTCTCTGTCTCTCTCTCTGTCTCTCTCTCTGTCTCTCTCTCAGTACCTTCCAGGGTTGTTCAATCGAACACAGACAGTCGGCCAAGTCTTCTTTGTCTGTCCTGGTGCTGACACTAAGAACTGCCGGTGGCAGAGGCAGAGGGGCAGAGACAGAGACAGAGGCAGAGGAAGAGAGAGGGAGGCAGAGGAAGAGAGAGGGAGGCAGAGGAAGAGAGAGGGAGGCAGAGGAAGAGAGAGGGAGGCAGAGGAAGAGAGAGGGAGGCAGAGGAAGAGAGAGGGAGGCAGAGGAAGAGAGAGGGAGGCAGAGGAAGAGAGGGAGGCAGAGGAAGAGAGAGGGAGGCAGAGGAAGAGAGAGGGAGGCAGAGGAAGAGAGAGGGAGGCAGAGGAAGAGAGAGGGAGGCAGAGGAAGAGAGAGGGAGGCAGAGGAAGAGAGAGGGAGGCAGAGGAAGAGAGAGGGAGGCAGAGGAAGAGAGAGGGAGGCAGAGGAAGAGAGAGGGAGGCAGAGGAAGAGAGAGGGAGGCAGAGGAAGAGAGAGGGAGGCCGAGGAAGAGAGAGGGAGGCAGAAGGAAGAGAGAGGGAGGCAGAGGCAGAGAGAGGGAGGCAGAGGCAGAGAGAAGGAGGCAGGGGAAGAGAGAGGGAGGTAGAGAGAAGGAGGCAGAGAGAGTGAGGCAGAGGAAGAGAGAGTGAGGCAGAGGAAGAGAGAGGGAGGCAGAGAGAGAGAGGGAGGCAGAGGCAGAGAGAGGGAGGCAGAGAGAGAGAGTGAGGCAGAGAGAAGGAGGCAGAGGAAGAGAGAGGGAGGCAGAGAGAAGGAGGCAGAGGCATAGAGAGGGAGGCAAAGAGAGTGAGGCAGAGAGAGAGAGGGAGGCAGAGAGAGGGAGGCAGAGTGAGGGAGGCAGAGTGAGGGAGGCAGAGAGAGGGAGGCAGAGAGAGGGAGGCAGAGGTAGGGCGAGAGGCAGAGAGAGAAGCAGAGAGGGATCCAGAGAGGGGGGTGCAGAGAGAGGGATGCAGAGAGAGGGATGCAGAGAGAGAGATGCAGAGAGAGGGATGCAGAGAGAGGGATGCAGAGAGAGAGATGCAGAGAGAGGGATGCAGAGAGAGGGATGCAGAGAGAGGGATGCAGAGAGAGGGATGCAGAGAGAGGGATGCAGAGAGAGAGGGATGCAGAGAGAGAGATGCAGAGAGAGGGATGCAGAGAGCGAGAGGGAGGGGGGGCAACAGTACAGAAACACTTTCTTTATATTATGTCCACCAAGGGTTAAACTAAACTAACTAACCTAAACTATTTTAGAACTGGACTGGAGAGGCCAACCCAGTCTGTCCAGAAGGACAACATGGTCAACAATGTCGAATGCAGAACTTAAATCTAAGAGTACATGAACTGTGTCACGTGTGCTCCCTCTCTGGCCTCTGGGTCACCAGGCTGCTCGTTAGGGCACACACCTGTCACCAGCGTTAGGCGCATAATGACATTCACCTGGACTCCATCACCTCCTTGATTATCTGCCCTTTATAAGTCACTCCCTTTGGTTTCTTCCCCAGTTGTCATTGTTCCTGTTTCATGTCGCTGTTTGTGTTACGTGTTTGTTTCATTTTTTATTAAATGTATTCACTCCCAGAACTTGTTCCCGACCCTCAGCGTACATCGTTACAGACAGAAAGGCGATGGCACTTATCAAACTTCTAATCAGGTCTTTCTGAACTGACACCTAGCCTAATCTTATCTCTGAAATATGCTGCAAACTCATCACATTTAGATGTGGAGGAAAGTCAAGGACATTCAGAGACTCCCGAAGCCACTCCTGCATTGCCTTGACTGTGTGCTGAGGGTCATTGTTCTGTTGGAAGGTGAACCTTCACCCCAGACTTAGGTCCTGCGGGCTCTGGAGCAGGTTTCCATCAAGAATCCTTGCTCTGGTCATCTTTCCCTCGATCCTGACTAGTCTCCCAGTCCCCCCCACTGAAAAACATCCCCACAGCATGATGGTGGCACCACCATGCTTCTCCATAGGGATGGTGCCAGGTTTCCTCAGATGTGACAGTTGGCATTCAGAGAATATTGTTTCTGAGAGTCTTTTAGGTCACTTTTGGCAAACTCCAAGCGAGCAGTCATGTGCCTTTTACTGAGGAATGGCTTCTGTCTGCCACTCTACAATAAAGGCCTGATTAGTGGAGTGTGGAGTAGTTGTCTTTCTGGAATCTTCTCCCATCTCCACAGAGGAACTCTGGAGCTCTGTCAGAGAGACCATTGGGTTCTGACCAAGGCCTTTCTCACCCAAATCCTCAGTTTGTCCTAGCGGCTAGTTCTTGGAAGAATTTTGGTGGTTCCAAACTTCTTCCATTTAAGATTGAAGGAGGCCACTGTTTTCTTGGGGACATTCAACGCTTTAATCCTCACATTTGTACCTCAACACAATCCTGTCTCGGAGCCCTACGGACAATTCATTCGACCACATTTTTGCTCTGACATGCACTGTCAACTGTGGGACCTTATATAGACAAGTGTGTGCCTTTCCAAATCATGTCCAATCAATTGATGTTACCACAGCTGGACTCCAATCAAGTTGTAGAAACATCTCAAGGATGATCAAATGAAACAGGATGCACCTGAGCTCAATTTAGCAAAGTATCTGAATACTTATGTAAATAAGGTATTTCTGTTTTTTTATTTTTAGAAATGTACAAAAATATCACAAAAACTGTTTCGCTTTGTCATTATGGGGTATTCTGTGTAGATTGATGAGCGAAAATAATTATTTAATCCATTTTAGAATAAGGCTGTAACGTACATTTTTATGGGACAAAGGAAAGGGGTCTGAATACTTTCTGAATGCGCTGTTGGTTTGCGGGATTAGGATGTATCAGGCCATCAATGGTCGAGAAGAGCACTCCCCAATTATTCTGATTAATAGTGATCAAATGTGAAAAATGAGCCCATCTGGGATTTCTAATTGCCTTGTTATATATGCCAAATTGCTCTCTCAGAATATCATAATGGACCCGCAACTTTTACTTTCTCCACTTCAAATCAAATTTATTTTTATAGCCCTTCGTACATCAGCTGATATCTCAAAGTGCTGTACAGAAACCCAGCCTAAAACCACAAACAGCAAGCAATGCAGGTATAGAAGCACGGTGGCTAGGAAAAACTCCCTAGAAAGGCCAAAACTTAGGATGAAACCTAGAGAGGAACCAGGCTATGTGGGGTGGCCAGTCCTCTTCTGGCTGTGCCGGGTGGAGATTATAACAGAACATGGCCAAGATGTTAAAATGTTCATAAATGACCAGCATGGTCAATAGTGGCCCTTAATGCTATTACATTTATCAACTAAATCATCAATAGTGGCCCTTAATGCTATTACCTTTATCAACTAAATCATCAATAGTGGCCCATTTACATTTACATTTAAGTCATTTAGCAGACGCTCTTATCCAGAGCGACTTACAAATTGGTGCATTCACCTTATGACATCGAGTGGAACAGCCACTTTACAATAGTGCATCTAAATCTTTTAAGGGGGGTGAGAAGGATTACTTTATCCTATCCTAGGTAGTCCTTAAAGAGATGGGGTTTCAGGTGTCTCCGGAAGGTGGTGATTGACTCTGCTGTCCTGGCGTCGTGAGGGAGTTTGTTCCACCATTGGGGGGCCAGAGCAGCGAACAGTTTTGACTGGGCTGAGCGGGAACTGTACTTCCTCAGTGGTAGGGAGGCGAGCAGGCCAGAGGTGGATGAACGCAGTGCCCTTGTTTGGGTGTAGGGCCTGATCAGAGCCTGGAGGTACTGAGGTGCCGTTCCCCTCACAGCTCCGTAGGCAAGCACCATGGTCTTGTAGCGGATGCGAGCTTCAACTGGAAGCCAGTGGAGAGAGCGGAGGAGCGGGGTGACGTGAGAGAACTTGGGAAGGTTGAACACCATACGGGCTGCGGCGTTCTGGATGAGTTGTAGGGGTTTAATGGCACAGGCAGGGAGCCCAGCCAACAGCGAGTTGCAGTAATCCAGACGGGAGATGACAAGTGCCTGGATTAGGACCTGCGCCGCTTCCTGTGTGAGGCAGGGTCGTACTCTGCGGATGTTGTAGAGCATGAACCTACAGGAACGGGCCACCGCCTTGATGTTAGTTGAGAACGACAGGGTGTTGTCCAGGATCACGCCAAGGTTCTTAGCGCTCTGGGAGGAGGACACAATGGAGTTGTCAACCGTGATGGCGAGATCATGGAACGGGCAGTCCTTCCCCGGGAGGAAGAGCAGCTCCGTCTTGCCGAGGTTCAGCTTGAGGTGGTGATCCATCATCCACACTGATATGTCTGCCAGACATGCAGAGATGCGATTCGCCACCTGGTCATCAGAAGGGGGAAAGGAGAAGATTAATTGTGTGTCGTCTGCATAGCAATGATAGGAGAGACCATGTGAGGTTATGACAGAGCCAAGTGACTTGGTGTATAGCGAGAATAGGAGAGGGCCTAGAACAGAGCCCTGGGGGACACCAGTGGTGAGAGCGCGTGGTGAGGAGACAGATTCTCGCCACGCCACCTGGTAGAGCGACCTGTCAGGTAGGACGCAATCCAAGCGTGGGCCGCGCCGGAGATGCCCAACTCGGAGAGGGTGGAGAGGAGGATCTGATGGTTCACAGTATCGAAGGCAGCCGATAGGTCTAGAAGGATGAGAGCAGAGGAGAGAGAGTTAGCTTTAGCGGTGCGGAGCGCCTCCGTGATACAGAGAAGAGCAGTCTCAGTTGAATGACTAGTCTTGAAACCTGACTGATTTGGATCGAGAAGGTCATTCAGAGAGAGATAGCGGGAGAGCTGGCCAAGGACGGCACGTTCAAGAGTTTTGGAGAGAAAAGAAAGAAGGGATACTGGTCTGTAGTTGTTGACATCGGAGGGATCGAGTGTAGGTTTTTTCAGAAGGGGTGCAACTCTCGCTCTCTTGAAGACGGAAGGGACGTAGCCAGCGGTCAGGGATGAGTTGATGAGCGAGGTGAGGTAAGGGAGAAGGTCTCCGGAAATGGTCTGGAGAAGAGAGGAGGGGATAGGGTCAAGCGGGCAGGTTGTTGGGCGGCCGGCCGTCACAAGACGCGAGATTTCATCTGGAGAGAGAGGGGAGAAAGAGGTCAGAGCACAGGGTAGGGCAGTGTGAGCAGAACCAGCGGTGCCGTTTGACTTAGCAAACGAGGATCGGATGTCGTCGACCTTCTTTTCAAAGTGGTTGACGAAGTCATCTGCAGAGAGGGAGGGGGGGGAGGAGGATTCAGGAGGGAGGAGAAGGTGGCAAAGAGCTTCCTAGGGTTAGAGGCAGATGCTTGGAATTTAGAGTGGTAGAAAATGGCTTTAGCAGCAGAGACAGAGGAGGAAAATGTAGAGAGGAGGGAGTGAAAGGATGCCAGGTCCGCAGGGAGGCGAGTTTTCCTCCATTTCCGCTCGGCTGCCCGGAGCCCTGTTCTGTGAGCTCGCAATGAGTCGTCGAGCCACGGGGCGGGAGGGGAGGACCGAGCCGGCCTGGAGGATAGGGGACATAGAGAGTCAAAGGATGCAGAAAGGGAGGAGAGGAGGGTTGAGGAGGCAGAATCAGGAGATAGGTTGGAGAAGGTTTGAGCAGAGGGAAGAGATGATAGGATGGAAGAGGAGAGAGTAGCGGGGGAGAGAGAGCGAAGGTTGGGACGGCGCGATACCATCCGAGTAGGGGCAGTGTGGGAGGTGTTAGATGAGAGCGAGAGGGAAAAGGATACAAGGTAGTGGTCGGAGACTTGGAGGGGAGTTGCAATGAGGTTAGTGGAAGAACAGCATCTAGTAAAGATGAGGTCGAGCGTATTGCCTGCCTTGTGAGTAGGGGGGGAAGGTGAGAGGGTGAGGTCAAAAGAGGAGAGGAGTGGAAAGAAGGAGGCAGAGAGGAATGAGTCAAAGGTAGACGTGGGGAGGTTAAAGTCGCCCAGCACTGTGAGAGGTGAGCCGTCCTCAGGAAAGGAGCTTATCAAGGTATCAAGCTCATTGATGAACTCTCCGAGGGAACCTGGAGGGCGATAAATGATAAGGAGTACAGTAGAAAGCCCCTTGGTAATAACCAGGTCCAGAGTATGGCCTCAGTTATGGGTGGGCCCAGTAGAAAGCCCCTTGGTAATAACCAGGTCCAGAGTATGGCCGCAGTTATTGTTGGGCCCAGTAGAAAGCCCCTTGGTAATAAACAGGTCCAGAGTATGGCCACAGTTATGGGTGGGCCCAGTAACATGTTGGATAAAGTCCATCAAGCTCAAAATATTCATAAATTCAATGGCCTTGGAATCTCTTTGGCAACAAGAATATTATAATCACCCAACACAATGATTTTATCACAGTTCTCAAGGACAATAGATAATCGTTCAGATAGATCAGTAAAGAAAGTGGGGCAGTGCTTTGGTGGCCTATATAGGGTTGTGACCAGCACTGGTGGCCGACATGTAAACCGTATAGCATGATGCTCAAAAGACCCAAAGTCACCAAATGAAATGGCCTTACAGCCGAGAGCATTAGTTAAAGTAGAGGCTCGATTATACAGGCTCCTTGGGACTGTAGTGGCGAGGGTCGAGAGCTTCAAGTTCCTCGGTGTCCACATCAGTAAAGAATTATTATGCTCCACACACACCAAAACAGTCGTGAAGAAGGCACGACAAAGCCGTATCCCCCTCAGGAGGCTGAAAATATTTCTCATGGGCCCTCAGATCCTCAAAACGTTCTACAGCGGCACCATTGAGAGCATCTTGACTGGCTGCATCACCACTTGGTATTGTAACTGCTTGGCATCCGACTGCAAGACGCTACAGAGGGTAGTGCGTACGGCCCAGTACATCACTAGGGCTGAGCTCCCTGCCATACAGGTCCTCTATACCAGGCGGTGTCAGAGGAAGGCCCTAAACATTTGGCACGGAAAGGTCACGCACATGCTGTGTGCATGTGTCCTGCGTGTGTTGGATTTATAGCATGTGTGAGGCCTGTGTGCATGGCTCTGCATGGTTTCTAACTACAGTCTGATAGCAGAGAATGCCAGTTGGGGGATGGTATGACAGATGTGTTGGATGTATGCTATATCTGGGGATGGTGATTGGGGTGGGGAGGCGAGGGGAGTGCAGAGGGACGAGGAGGAGAGGGAGTTGAGCTGTCTGAGGCGTAGTCATGTGTGAGAGATAGAATATGTGCGTGTGTGTGTATGCCTTCTTGCTGGCTAGTGAGTAAGTGTGTGACGTAGTTTTCATTTCAAAATATCCTTAACATTCTACTGAATGGGAAAAGTTTCCTTTCAAATCGCCACTGCCTGGGTCTTTAGCCTTTATAGGGCTTTAGGAATTGAGTTTTAAGATCAGAGTGTATATTATGCAGCTGTCTCAGTGAGAACATAAAGGGGATTTGACTGTAGGGAGAAAATGAAAGCATGAAGGATTGAAGGTTAAAAAGCCTCACATGGAATGAGTGTGGTAAAACGACAGAAGTTGCCGTGGCTGAAGCTTGGAGGGATGAACCATTTTTTCGTAACCTTTATTCGGCCTAATCGTATCACACACACATACACACACGCACCTTGTGCGTAGGCTTTAAGTGCTTTATTCGCCTCTTACCTTGCAGCCTTGAAATACCTGTCCAATGTGGTTAGATGCAAGAGGCACAATGGTTGCCTGGCAACCAAACACTCTCCTTGCTGGGGGGAGGGGGGTGAAGATAGATAGGGAGAGGAGAGAGGGTAAGATAAGTGAGGGTGTGCAGGGGAGAAATGAGAGTGAGGGGATATGAGGAGAGGAGAGAGAGGGTAAGATAAGTGAGGGTGGAGGGTGTGAGGGGGAGGGGGAAATAAGAGTGAGGGTGTGAGGGGATATGAGGAAAGGAGAGAGAGGGTAAGATAAGTGAGGGTGTGGAGGGGGGAAATGAGAGTGAGGGGATATGAGGAGAGGAGAGAGAGGGTAAGATAAGTGAGGGTGTGGAGGGGGGAAATGAGAGTGAGGGGATATGAGGAGAGGAGAGAGGGTAAGAGTGAGAGGGATAAGTGAGGGTGTAGAGGGGAAGTGAGGGATGAGGAGAGGAGAGAGAGGGTAAGATAAGTGAGGGTGTGGAGGGGGAAATGTGAGGGGGAGGAGGGGAAATAAGAGATGGTGTGAGGGGGATAGGGGAGGAGAGGGAGAGAGGGTAAGATAAGTGAGGGTGTGGAGGGGGGAAATGAGAGTGAGGGGATATGAGGAGAGGAGGAGTAAGAGGGAAATTGGGCGTCTTTGAACTGTATTAGGGTAAGATAAGGAGGGTGTGGAGGGGGAAATGAGAGTGAGGGGATATGTTTGATCCTTCCGGAGGGGCTGAGGAGAGGAGAGAGGGTAAGATAAGTGAGGGTGTGGAGGGGGGAAATGAGAGTGAGGGGATATGAGGAGAGAGGGAAATTGGGCGTCTTTGAACTGTATTAGAGAGGATCCTACCTTTGATCCTTCCGGAGCTCTGCAGGAAACAGGCGTGTCACGGCAGGACACGTTGCGTGCTTTAGCAGGTAAGGTAAAAGCTGAATCCTGGCAGACAAGGGGAAGGCTTCCAAAGGAGGGAGAAATAGTGGTGACAGAACAGTCATGATTGTTACAGTATAATGACATCATTATTAACTATAAGGGTTATGGCTCTTGTTTAGAGGATCCTAATGCTGAATCCAATGTTTAATGCTTTGTTAAGTGTTGTTTTCAGTTATCCTGTTTTTCTTCTTTATTTAATTGTGTTCCAGCTCAGTAGGTACCTGTTGTAGCTTTCTGTCATATCAACATAGCAATTATACAGCAGCAATTATGTGAGTGGAGTTTTGGGTGGTTAAGGTAGAGAAGCATCGTTAGTGCAGACGTTGACTTAATTGGTGGGTGAACCCAACTGAAGATTTCTGTCTGTTCCGTCTACAGTCTTTATATTGAAACAACAGCTGCTGTAATGTGGTGTTATAGTCATCTGGTGAATCACCTAACAGGGATCAATCACTATGGTGTTATAGTCATCTGGTGAATCACCTAACATAGATCACTGTGGTGTTATAGTCATCTGGTGAATCACCTAACAGGGATCACTGTGGTGTTATAGTCATCTGGTGAATCACCTAACAGAGACCACTGTGGTGTTATAGTCATCTGGTGAATCACCTAACAGGGATCACTGTGGTGTTATAGTCATCTGGTGAATCACCTAACAGGGATCACTGTGGTGTTATAGTCATCTGGTGAATCAACTAACAGGGATCACTGTGGTGTTATAGTCATCTGGTGAATCAACTAACAGGGATCACTGTGGTGTTATAGTCATCTGGTGAATCACCTAACAGGGATCACTGTGGTGTTATAGTCATCTGGTGAATCACCTAACAGGGACCACTGTGGTGTTATAGTCATCTGGTGAAGGACCTAACAGGGACCACTGTGGTGTTATAGTCATCTAGTGAATCAACTAACAGGGATCACTGTGGTGTTATAGTCATCTAGTGAAACAACTAACAGGGATCACTGTGGTGTGATAGTCACTGTGGTGTTATAGTCATCTGGTGAATCACCTAACAGGGATCACTGTGGTGTTATAGTCATCTGGTGAATCACCTAACAGGGATCACTGGTGTCATATTCATCTGATGAAGGACCTAACAGGGATCACTGTGGTGTTATAGTCACTGTGGTGTTATAGTCACTGTGGTGTTATAGTCATCTGGTGAATCACCTAATAAAGACCACTTGTGTTATATTCACCTGATGAAGGACCTAACAGGGATCACTGTGGTGTGTGATTCATTTGGATATATTTGGATTTATATTTTGGATTTGTTTTGTACTAATTTTGAAGACATTTTAACTTCTTGACGCTACTAGCGTGATAATTGTCATCAACAACCGTTGAATTGCATAGCGCCACATTCAAATGATATTACTAAAAATATTTATATTCATGAAATCACAAGTGCAATATAGTAAAACACAGTTTAGCCTTTTGTTAATCCACCTGTCGTGTCAGATTTTGAAAATATGCTTTACAGCGAAAGCAATCCAAGCGTTTGTGTAAGTTTATCGATCGCTCGACAAAATATTATGAACACCTAGCATCAAAGTAGTTTGGTCACAAAAATCAGAAAAGCATTCAAATTAATCGTTTACCTTTGATGATCTTCAGATGTTTTCACTCACGAGACTCCCAGTTGCACAATAAATGTTCCTTTTGTTCCATAAAGATTATTTTTATATCCAAAATACCTCCGTTTGTTTGGCACGTTATGTTCAGAAATCAACATTAAAGAGCGGTCACGACAACGCAGACGAAAATTACAAATAGTATCCGTAATGTCCACAGAAACATGTCAAACGTTTTTTATAATCAATCCTCAGGTTGTTTTTAAAATATATCATTGATAATATATCAACCGCAACTGTCTTGTTCAGTAAGAGAGGGAACAGCAATGGCTGCCCAAACTCTGTTGCGCCAAACAAAACGCTGCTGGCACCCAGCCATACAATGACGCGATGTTATCGTTCTCGCTCATTTTTCAAAATAAAAGCCTGAAACTATGTCTAACGACTGTTGACACCTTGAGGAAGCGATAGGAAAAGGAATCTGGTTGATATCCCTTTAAATGGAGCAAAGGCAGGCTATGGAACATGGGGTTTTCAAAATAGAAGCCACTTCTTGGTTTGATTTTCCTCAGGGTTTCGCCTGCAATATTTTGACAGTTTTGGAAAATTTAGAGTGTTTACTTTCCTAATCTGTCAATTATATGCATATTCTAGCATCTGGTCCTGAGAAATAGGCCGTTTACTTTGGGAACGTTATTTTGGGAACATGAAAATAGTGCCCCCTAGCTTCAAGAGGTTAATATACAGTGGGGAGAACAAGTATTTGATACACTGCCGATTTTGCAGGTTTTCCTACTTACAAAGCATGTAGAGGTCTGTAATTGTTATCATAGGTACACTTCAACTGTGAGAGACGGTATCTAAAACAAAATCAACAAAAATCACATTGTATGATTTTTAAGTAATTAATTTGCATTTTATTGCATGACATAAGTATTTGATCATCTACCAACCAGTAAGAATTCTGTCTCTCTTAGTTTTTCTTCAAGAAGCCCTCCTGTTCTCCACTTATTACCTGTATTAACGGCACCTGTTTGAACTCGTTACCTGTATAAAAGACACCTGTCCACACACTCAATCAAACAGACTCCAACCTCTCCACAATGGCCAAGACCAGAGAGCTGTGTAAGGACATCAGGGTTAAAATTGTAGACCTGCACAAGGCTGGGATTGGCTACAGGACAATAGGCAAGCAGCTTGGTGAGAAGGCAACAACTGTTGGTGCAATTATTAGAAAATGGAAGAAGGTCAAGATGACGATCAATCACCCTCGGTCTGGGGCTCCATGCAAGATCTCACCTCGTGGGGCAACAATGATTATGAGGAAGGTGAGGGATCAGCCCAGAACTACACGGCAGGACCTGGTCAATGACCTGAAGAGAGCTGGGACCACAGTCTCAAAGAAAACCATTAGTAACACACTACGGCGTCATGGATTAAAATCCTGCAGCGCACGCAAGGCCTGTCTGAAGTTTGCTAATGACCATCTGGATGATCCAGAGGAGGAATGGGAGAAGGTCATATGGTCTGATGAGACAAAAATAGAGCTTTTTGGTCTAAACTCCACTCGCCATGTTTGAAGGAAGAAGAAGGATGAGTACAACCACAAGAACACAATCCCAACCGTGAAGCATGGAGGTGGAAACATCACTCTTTGGAGATGCTTTTCTGCCAAGGGGACAGGACGACTGCACTGTATTGAGGGGAGGATGGATGGGGCCATGTATCGCGAGATCTTGGCCAACAACCTCCTTCCCTCAGTAAGAGCATTGAAGATGGGTCGTGGCTGGGTCTTCCAGCATAATAACGACCCGAAACACACAGCCAGGGCAACTAAGGAGTGGCTCCGTAAGAAGCATCTCAAGGTCCTGGAGTGGCATAGCCAGTCTCCAGACCTGAGTCCAATAGACAATCTTTGGAGGGAGCTGAAAGTCCGTATTGCCCAGCGACAGCCCCGAAACCTGAAGGATCTGGAGATGGTCTGTATGGAGGAGTGGGCCAAAATCCCTGCTGCAGTGTGTGCAAACCTGGTCAAGAACTACAGGAAACGTATGATCTCTGTAATTACAAACAAAGGTTTCTGTACCAAATATTAGGTTCTGCTTTTCTGATGTATCAAATACTTATGTCATGCAATAAAATGCAAATTAATTACTTAAAAATCATACAATGTGATTTTATGGATTTTTGTTTTAGATTCCGTCTCTCACAGTTGATGTGTACCTATGATAAAAATTACAGACCTCTACATGCTCTGTAAGTAGGAAAACTTGCAAAATCGGCAGTGTATCAAATACTTGTTCTCCCCACTGTATCTGTCTTTGTATGTTCTGTAGGATAGATTTTTCAATGTGTGTACTTTACAGCGCGATTCTAACAAGTTTCTCTCTCACACTATTGTTCTCTCTCTCTCTCTCTCTCGCTCTCTCTCTCTCTCCTACAGGATGGATACTCTCAGTATCACTTTGTTGGTTCTGCCTCTACGATAGAGAGAGACAGACAGAGACCCTACTCCTCCTCTCGCACCCCGTCTGTGTCCCCTGTACGAACCTCACCCAACAACCGCTCAGGTCAGTGTGTGTGTGTGTGTGTGTGTGTCAGAGGAGGCTGGTGGGATGAGCTGTAGGAGGACTGGCTCATTGTAATTGCTGGTATGGAATAAATGGAACGGTATCAAATACAGCTAGCCTGCCTGTGGCTGTGCTTCCTCCACAGTGGATTTAGCCTGGTGATGAGGCAGAAAAGTGCTTTTCCTCCCCCTGGCTTAGTGGACTCTTTAACTGGCCCTGGCCTTTGCTTCAGAGCAACTAGCTTCCCTGCTTAATGGTGTGTGTGTGTGTGTGTGTGTGTGTGTGTGTGTGTGTGTGTGTGTGTGTGTGTGTGTGTGTGTGTGTGTGTGTGTGTGTGTGTGTGTGTGTGTGTGTGTGTGTGTGTGTGTGTGTGTGTGTGTGTGTGTGTGTGTGTGTGTGTGTGTGTGTAATAGCTGTTCCATCTCAAGGTCAATGAAAAAAACATCACAATGTCTTGCCACTTCATTTCTCTGCACCTACTAAGAACAGTATTATAATGGCATACTGCAAGTGAGAGTGTGGTATAGTAGTGATAACAGTTCCCCGAGGAGTGAAGTTAGACATGATGACGTAAGTTGTAAGAGGAGGAGAGGGGAAGAATATTGACATTGAGAATCAGGAGCTTAGAGGGATTGTCACGCCCTGACCGTAGATTGCTTTGTAGGTTTCTACTTTTTGTTTGGTCAGGGTGTGATGTGGGTGGGTATTCTATGTTGTAGGTCTAGGTTTTCTTTTTCTATGTGTTTGGTCTGGTATGGTTCCCAATCAGAGGCAGCTGTCGATCGTTGTCTCTGATTGAGAGCCATACTTAGACAGTCTGTTTTCCCATTTTGAGTTGTGGGTGATTATTTTCTGGTTAGTGTTTGTTGCACCTGTCAGAACTGTTTGTTTATCGTTTTGTTGTTTTTGTTTGTGTATTCATCTTTATTAAAGGTATTATGGATATGTACCACGCTGCACTTTGGTCCCCCTCTCCTTCTCCCAACGACAATCGTTACAGGGATATAGAAACTCTGCTCTCTCCTTTATCACGCTCTATTCCTGCGTTGCATGGTTCCCTCGTTCTTCTGTTCCCCTGCTCTCCAGTACATGCTGTTCTGGATCTGCTACAACCATGTTTTCTAGCCTCTGAGACCGATCAAAGCAGATTGAGAGAGAGAGAGAGATGTGTGCGTCATCATCATTCAAGCGTAGGACCTTGTCTGTTCTCTGTGATTAACACTAGCCAAGAGAGACCCTGACCTAGGGGCCCATGCACACACACTGTCTCCGTGGGACTGTAGTAAATGATAAGGGTTTCATGGCTGAACTGTTTCTCTCCTCAGACAATCTCAGAGTAACTGACTGATCCTGCTCACATGACTGTTCTAACTGTGAGTGTGTGTGCATGTGTCTGTGCAAGCGTGTGTGACCTTTCAATGCCCCTTGGCGCTCACTGTACCATGCTGATAGCTCTCAGACCTGATCTCCATGGGTAACCGTATCTAACAGTGATGAGCTTGGTCTCCGGGGTTATGGGATCTAACGGTGTTGTGTTACGGTAGTGATTATCCGTTTAACATAGTTGCTGTCACTGGGTTGTCACACTCCCCTCCCCTCTCCTCCCCTTCCCACCCCTCCTCTCCCCACCCCTCCTCTCCCCTCTCCTCTCACCACCTTCTCCTCCTTTCCCCACCCTCCTCTCCCCTCCCCACCCCTACTCTGCCTTCCCATCTCCCCTCCTTTCCCCTCCTCTCCCCTCCCCACCCCTCCTCCCCCCACCCCTCCTCTCCCCACCCCTCCTCTCCCCACCCTTCCTCTCCCCACCTCTATTCTCCCTTCACATATCCCCCTCCTCTCACCTACTCTCTCCTCTCCTCTCCCCACCCCTCCTCTCTTCTTCCCTCCTCTCCACTCCCATCCTCTCCTTTCCCCACCCCTCCTCTCTTCTTTCCTCCCCTCCTCTCCCCTCCCTGCTTCTCCCATCCCCTCCCCACCCCCCTCTCCCCATCCATCCCCACCTCTCCTCTTCCCTCCCCTCCTCTCCTCCTCTCTCTATTGTTCTAGTAAGGAACAGTACGTTGTGTATGTTTCTATTAGGTTATTTATATTTATAGAATAGTGTAGTCTTTTAGGGATGAACATGCTACTTAAAGCCTTCTCTGATCTGGATGGTTTAATGCAGTGTAGGTGAGCAGTTGATATTATGTATGAAGTGTTCACTTGATAAGAGTGGTTAGGTAAGCAGTATCATAGAGACTGTAGTGTGTGGGTAAGCATTTTCAGGGGACTGTAAGATGAGATCACATGCCCCCTGTGAGTGAGTGTCTGTGTGTTCGGGTGTGCGTGTGAGTAAGGGTTTTCAAGGGAATTACTGTGTGCTACTCTGACCTGCAGGAGACGACCTTCAGGCTGTCACACTAAACATACCTAATGATGAGTAATGTGTGTGTGTGTGTGATTGTGTGTGTCTGACCGGTGTGTGTGTAATACAGTAAGCGCCCCGGCATCTCCCAGAGAGATGATGAGTATGAAGGATCGCAAGCCTGAAAACGACTCCACGGCAACCAACGCAGGTTTCCACAGCAACAAAGGAGAGCACACATCCCGGAAAGACGCCATGGCAGGTGTGTGAGAGGAGATATAAAGAATAGATTATTACTTTCTATCTACGCATCTCTTTCCGCCATTCTCCCACCACTCTCTCCCCCTCCCACTCTCACCCCCCTCTCTCTCTTCCCCCTCTCTCTCTCCCCCTCTCTCTCTCTCTCCCCTTCCCTCCCCTCCCCGTCCCTCTCTCTTCCACTCTCCCTCTCTCTTTCTCCCCTCTCTCCCCTCACTCTCTCTTTCTGCTCTCTCCCCCCTCTCTCTCTCCTCCCTCTCTCTCTTCCCCTCCCTCTCTCTTCCCCTCCCTCTCTCTCTCTCCCCTCTCTCTCCCCTCACTCTCTCTCTCCGCTCTCTCGCCCTCTCTCTCTCCTCCTCCCTCTCTTTCTCCTCCTCCCTCTCTCTCTCCTCCTCCCTCTCTTTCTCCTCCTCCCTCTCTCTCTCCCCCTCCCTCCCTCCCCCCTCCCTCTCTCTTCCCCTCCCTCTCAATTCAATTCAATTTCAATTTAAGGGCTTTATCTCTTTCTCCCCTCTCTCCCCTCACTCTCTCTTTCCGCTCCCTCTCTCTCCCCCTCCCTCTCTCTCCCCCTCCCTCTCTCTCTCCTCCCTCCCTCTCTCTCTCTCCCCTCTCTCTCTCCCCTCTATCTCCGCTCACTCTCTCTCTCCGCTCTCTCGCCCTCTCTCTCTCTCCTCCTCCCTCTCTCTCCCCTCTCTCTCTCCCCCTCCCTCTCTCTCCCCCTCTCTCTATCTATTGCTGAGTTTTTCTCATGTAATAACCTCAATAGATCACGAATAAAAGAATGTCCAGGACAAAGGTTTGAGTTCTTGAATCAAACGGTTTATTCTGAAACTCAACAGGCTACTGTAGCCTACGCCAGGTACATCTGTATAATACGCAAATCATCAACAATTAGCTATCTCACTTGTCCATCGCCTCAGTCAAGACCTGCCACTTCCAGAATCCTGCATTTGTTTTAGTTTTGTTTTCAAAGCGTCTTTGATATTGTCTTTGTAATGAAAGTGCTATATAAAATCCATCTATTATTATTATTATTGTAATATACAGGTAACTGCAGTAAATGAGGGTTCTGGTGGCTCTGTTGTAGTCTGGGGTGTCATGTTCCTGGCATGGTTTAGGTCCTCTCTACCCCTTAGAGGACAAGGTAAACGCCAATACAGCCATTCTGACTGATCATTTTTATCCTGATGGGAGTGGTCTCTTCCAGGATGACAGTGCCTTCATCCACAGGGCACAAGTGGTCACTGAAGGGCATGAAAACGATGTATACCATATGCCATGGCCATCTCAGTCACCAGAACTCAACCCAATTGAACACTTCTGGGAGATTCTGGAGCAGTGCTTGAGATAGCGTTTTTCACCACCATCAACAAAACAAAATGATGGTATTTCTCGTGGAAGAATGGTGTCTCATCCCTCCAATAGAGTTCCAGACACTTGTTGAATTGATGCCAAGGTGCATTTTTTTCTTTTTTTCTTTATTTTACTAGGCAAGTCAGTTAAGAACAAATTCTTATTTTCAATGACGGCCTAGGAACAGTGGGTTAACTGCCTGTACAGGGGCAGAACGACAGACTTGTACCTTGTCAGCTCGGGGATTTGAACTTGCAACCTTTAGCTTATTGGTCCAACGCTCTAACCACTAGGCTACCCTGCCGCATTGAAGATGTTCTAGCTCGTGTTCTGACATGTTCTCAGGCTGAAGGCTGATGTTTTCATCAGAAGTTCGGACGTGTTCTCAGGCTGAAGGCTGATGTTGTTTTCATCAGAAGTTCTGACATGTTCTCAGGTTAAAGGACACATTCTCTCTTTAATATACGTATTCTTTCTCACACATCTTCTCCATCTATTTATCTTTGTCTTTGTCTTACTTTTTCTGTCTTTCTTTCCTTCTCTCTCTCCATTCAATTCAAAGGGCTTATATTGGCATGGGAAACACATGTTTACATTGCCAAAGCTATTGAAATAAACAATTTAAAAAAGACCAGTAAACATTACACTCACAAATGTTCTATCCCTCTCTCTCTCTTTCTCTCTCTTTCTCTCTCTTTCTCTCTCTTTCTCTCTCTTTCTCTCTCTTTCTCTCTCTTTCTCTCTCTTTCTCTCCCTCTCCCTCTCTCTCTTTATTTCTCTCCCTCTCCCTCTCTCTCTTTATTTCTCTTTCTCTCTCCCTCTCCCTCTCCCTCTCTCTGTATATCTCTCTCCCTCTCTCTCTGTATCTCTCTCCCTCTCTCTGTATCTCTCTCCCTCTCTCTCTCTCTCCCTCTCCCTCTCTCTCTCCCTCTCCCTCTCCCTCTCCTCTCTCTCTCTCTCTCTCTCTCTCTCTCTCTCTCTCTCTCTCTCTCTCTCTCTCTCTCTCTGACACGCTCTCTTTATCTCTCTCTTTCTCTCTCACACTCTTTCTCTCTCTCTCTCTGACATGGCTCTCTTTATCTCTCTTTCTCTCAAACACTCTCTCTCTCGCTCTCTGACATGCTCTTTCTCTCTCACACTATTTCTCTGTCTCCCTCTCCCTCTCTCTGTATCTCTCTCCCTCTCCCTCTCTCTGTATCTCTCTCCCTCTCCCTCTCTCTGTATCTCCCTCTCTCTCTCTCTCTCTGACACGCTCTCTTTCTCTCTCTCTCTCTCTCTCTCTCTCTCTCTTTCTCTGTTTCTCTCTCTCTCTCTCTCTCTCTGACACGCTCTCTTTATCTCTCTGTATTTCTCTCTCTCTCCCTCTCTCTGTATCTCTCTCCCTCTCCCTCTCTCTGTATCTCTCTCCCTCTCCCTCTCTATCTCTCTCCTCTCTCTCTCTCTCTCTCTGACACGCTCTCTCTCTCTCTCTCTCTCTCTCTCTCTCTCTCTCTCTCTCTGACACGCTCTCTTTATCTCTCTCTTTCTCTCTCACACTCTCTCTCACACACTCTTTCTCTCTCGCTCTCTGACACGCTCTCTTTATCGTTCTCTCTCTCTCTCTCTGACATGCTCTCTTTCTCTCTCACACTCTTTCTCTCTCTCTCTTTCTCTCTCTGACACGCTCTCTTTATCTCTCTCTCTCTCTCTCTCTGACATGCTCTCTTTCTCTTCTCTCTTCTCTCTCTCTCTCTCTCTCTCTCTCTCTGACACGCTCTCTTTATCTCTCTCTTTCTCACACTCTTTCTCTCTCTCTCTTTATCTCTCTCTCTTTCTCACACTCTTTTTCTCTCTCTTTCTCTCTCTCTCTCTCTGACACGCTCTCTTTATCTCTCTCTTTCTCTCTCTATTTCTCTCTCTCTCTCTCTCTGACACGCTCTCTTTATCTCTCTCTTTCTCTCTCACACTCTTTCTCTCTCTCTCTTTATCTCTCTCTTTCTCTCTCACACTCTTTCTCTCTCACACTCTTTCTCTCTCTCGCTCTTTCTCTCTCTCTGACAAGCTCTCTTTATCTCTCTCTTTCTCTCTCACACTCTCTCTCACTCTCTGACACTGTCTCTCTCTTTCTCTCTCTCTCACACACTCTCTCTCTCTGACAGTCCAAATCTCCTGTGGAACATCCACGTTGTTCCGGAACTCTTATGTAACTGCTAATGACGACATTAAACACAACCAGGTGAGTTACAGTACAACTAAAAACACACACCCCCACACACACATACAAATACATATATGCGCATGCAGACATGCACACACACTCACATTGCTGCACGCACACACAGACACGCACACATTTTTATGGCACGTCTTGTTAGCAAGTTACCTCCTTGGCATCTGGTGCCATGGTGATGGTTGTCATGGTGGCGTCTTCAGGAAGGTGGAGGTTCTGATAAGCTCTGATGTGTTCTGGAATCTTCACCAATGCCCCGCCCACAAACTGGAGAGCGTGAAACCGTGGAAACCTGAAACCACACCCCGTGCTTATCCAATTAAAAACCTTATCTTATCACCTCAGATGAAGTTAGACCAAACGGCTCTGTGAAATGTGTCAACGTAAACTTAATACAGCCACAATTTTGGAAGATGAAACTAACTGCACAGTTTCTGATGTGTGATGAGTTTTTATTTCCTCTCCAGATCCCTCCTCAGCCCATGACCATAGCTCCGCAGGCAGACTGCTCCTCTACACCTATAAAAGAATACGACACTTTCCCTCCATCCCTCCCTCCATCCTTCCCTCCGCCGCAGAACCCTGGCCGCATGCTGGATGACTCCTTCTTCGTGCCTCCAGACCAGCCCCTCCCCCAGCCCCCATCTCAGGCTGCCACTGACCTCCGGATGCACCTGGGCCTCAAATCCACCGGCAACTACGTGGACTTCTACTCTGCATCCCGGCCCTACTCCGAACTCAACTACGAGACCAGCCACTACCCGGCCTCGCCTGACTCCTGGGTCTAGAGACAGGAGTCACAACTTATCTCTGGTCCTGGAGAGACATAGGCTTGTGCAGGCTTTTGCTCCAGCCTTGCAGTAACAACACCTGATTCAATTAAAGTGTTATGAACAGTTGTTTTTAGGATATCAGGTTTATTAGTGCTGGGCTGGAACAAAAGCCTCCATGGTCCTGTAGCTCTCCCGGACTGGGAGTGAAAACACTGGTGTAGAGTAAGGTGGGAGTGGGAGGTTAATATTAGTTACTAACCGCAGCAGAGATTGGGGGGGTAGAGGAGGGAGGTGCCAGGGGTTTGTTAGGGACTGAGGCGTGAAGAGAGACTGTGCATGTGCATGAATACCACAATACATTTTCTTTCTGCCAGTTCAGTTTGTTCAAAGCTTGTTCCACTGGGAAAGGGAATGTATGGATATGTCAAAAGGGAGAGAAAGAAAGAGAGGGAGATAGACAGAGGAAAGAGAGAGAGAGAGAGAAGGCCTTGACGGAAAGAGAGAGTGAATGATGACGGAGGGCTCTTACATTGACCTTCAGGAAGGAGGAGAAGAGACGAGGTGTGGAGAAATGGAGGAAAGGAAGAGTGGCGGTGAGGGTTCTTACATTGACCTTCAGGAAGGAGAAGAGACGAGGTGTGGAGAAATGGAGGAGAGGATGAGTGGCGGTGAGGGTTCTTTGGCTAATCGGGATGAAAAGCGACAGAATAGAGAAGGGAGAGAGGGATGAGTGGAATACACCAAGCTCAAGGCAAGAGTGGATGTTTACAGGAAAAACTAAGGGAGCAGCTTTCCACCCATTCATTACATTGACTTCTGACTTTCACCTTTCTATGGAATGTCCTCTATTCAAGAAGACTCTTCCAGCCATTTTATTTTCACATATTTTTTATTTGTATTTTTTAAAGTTGTGGATGTATAGCATTTTTGGTGTACAGTACAGTGACAGTTGAGAGACTTGTGTGGTATTGTGTATATTACACGAGTCACTAGCGACCGACCACTGCATATTGTTAGTCTGTAACAGGAGAGGCTGAGAAGAAAACACACACCATTTGGAACAATGTCTAACAATGATCACTGTCTCCTTCCCCACACCACATCTGTTTGAACAGCCAGTGGTTGACTAGCAGTATTGTCTGTTCTCTGATCACGAAAAATGTCTGTCCAAAGCAGTTCAAGACCGACTACAACACCGATGACATCATTCCACACTCCATCTTGACAGACTGCTTTTTCACTGCCTAAACAATTAGATGTAGATATTTGAAATATACGTTTCTTGTTTCTCCGTTTCCACACTCTGATATTTTGTTTTGAAGATACAGTATTTAAAAGTTCTGAATTAAAATGGTTTTGTCATCCACAGTTACATGATACAGTCTGTCCCGTGTACAAGAACCAACCTTCTGCTTTCTAAGACGTTCTACTAGGTTGTACATACCACCACTGTACATTAGAGAGAGAAGTGACATTGTGCCAAACTTTGCCCTCTCTGGTTCCAGCCCTAGACTGGAGGATGTATGCGACTCTCAGTTGACGTTTGCAGACCATGACCAGTCATTCTCTCTCTTGTTTGTAACTGCGTTGGTTTTGATGGGAGTAAGTTATACACTACCTACAGAGGGGTATCACTATAGAAAGGGGTACGTACGTCTCCTTCTTAAATGAACAGACCTGCCTATGTTAGTTGAGCGTGTATGTGTGTGCGTGTGTGTATGTGTGCGCATGTGCGCGTTCGGGTGTGTGTCTTGATCACTGTCTGAAAGAAGAGGCATCCCTCCAGATAAGAGTCAGATTTTACAAAACACAACCCAAAGCAAAATTCACTTGTCTAACATGTCTATAGAGAATGAATGACAAATCTATATATACTGCCTTCAGAAAGTATTCACACCCCTTGACTTATTCCACATTTTGTTGTTACAGCCTGAGTTCAAAATGGATGAAATATGTTTTTCTTCTCACTCATCTACACACAATACCCCATAATGTTTGCAAATGTGTTGAAAATGAAATACAGAAATATCTCACAACTTTGGCAGCGATTGGGAGTCTTTCTGGGTAAGTCTAAGAGCTTTACACACCTGGATTGTGCAACATTATACCCATTATTTTTGAAATTCTTCAAGCCCTGTGTTTTCAAGTCTGCCATAGATAATTTATTTGTATTTATTTTTTCCACCCTTTTTCTCCCCAATTACAATCTTGTTTCATCGCTGCAACTCCCCAATGGGCTCTGAAAAGGGGAAGGTTGAGTCATGTGTCCTCCGTAACATGACCCGCCAAACTGCGCTCCTTAACACCCGCCCACTTAACCCGGAAGCCAGCTGCACCAATGTGTCAGAGGAAACACTGTTCAACTGACGATTGAGGTCAGCTGGCAGGTGCCCTGCCTGCCACAAAGCGTCGCTAGAGCGTGATGAACCAAGTAAATGAACCAATGGAGCATGGTACTCAGTAATGTATTGTATTGAATTTGCCCCAAACATAACACCTTGTATTCAGGACAAACGGTTAAATGCTTTGCCATATTTTTTTGCAGTATTACTTTAGTGCCTTGTTGCAAACAGGATGTATGTTTTGGAATATTTTTATTGTAAACAGGCTTCCTTCTTTTCACTCTGTTAAGTAGGTTAGTATTGTGGAGTAACTACAATGTTGTTGATCCATCCTCAGTTTTCTCCTATCACAGCCATTAAACCCTCTACTGTTTTAACTTCACCATTGGCCTCATGGTGAAATCCCTGAGCGGTTTCCTTCCTCTCCGGCAGCTGAGTTAGGAAGGATTTTAGGAAGGATTCAATGTGTTTTTAAAAAAAAACATATTTAACCCTTCTTCGCGAGGCATTGGAAAATGTCCCTGGTCTTTGTGGTTGAATATGTGTTTGAAATTCACTGCTCGACTGAGGGACCTTATAGATAACTGTATCTGTGGGGTACAGAGATGAGGTAGTCATTCAAAAATCATGTTAAACACTATTATTGCATACAGAGGGAGTCCATGCAACTTATTGTGACTTGTTAAGTACAGTTTTACTTTTGAACTTATTTAGGCTTGCCATAACAAAGAGGTTGAATACAGTGGAGGCTGCTGAATGGAGGACGGCTCATAATAATGGCTGGAACGGCACTATTGGAATGACATCAAACACATAGAAACCATGTGTTTGATACCATTCCACTTATACCACAACAGCTATTACCACAAGCCCATCCTCTCCAATTAAGCTGCCACCAACCTCCTGTGGTTGAATACTTATTACTCAAGACATTTAAGCTTTCATGTTTTATTAATTTGTAAAAAAATAAAATAATTGAAAAACATCATTCCACATTATGGGGTAGTGTGTGTAGGCCAGTGACACAAAAACAACAATTTAATCAAAAGTCAAGGGGTGTGAATACTTTCTGAAGGCACTGCATATATATATATATACAAGGTATCAAACACATGGTTTATGTGTGTTTGATGTCATTCCATATACGTATATATATATATATATACTTTTTATGTGCAGGTGTTGGTGTCACTAAAAGCAACAATGTTTTATGGAGAAAAACAAACCTGTACAATATGACTCTGTTCACGTGACTGTACTGATGATGACGATGATGATGATGATGAAGTTTGAACCCCCTGTTGAGAAGACAGCTCGGTTCCAATATTCACACCAGCATACTAGTTATTTGGCCATACATTCTAAGCAGTACGCTAGAGTAGATATTGGAACGTAGCAGAACCAACAGAACCTAGCTGATGATAGTGATGATGTTGACACTATGGTGCGCGTTGTGATGTCGTGTGTCCTGGCTTATTAGAAGACCTTACTGAGTGTGGATGCTACCTTTAACACCAGGTAAATAAAAGACTCTTTGCAATCTATTCTACCTATTCAACATTTATTTCACCAGCTAAGTCATGAAGATAGTTTTTTTATTATTCACATTTTATTAATTACTTTGGGACTTTTTCAAATTAATTTAAGTCACTGAACTTTCAAGAGAACTTGAACTTCTTCCAAAAGTGAAAGCCAAGTTCGACAGTGACATTTAAAAACTCCCTTGAGGTTGGAAGAAACATTGAGTTGCCAGGGCATAAGTACAGAGGATGTTTAGACAGTAGTTCATCACTTTAACCCATCCTGGGCCAATCCTTTTCTATCACATCCTACCACATTTACCCAGACCTAAGATTATGTTTTTTATCCTTATCAGGACCGCTATTTCCCTGCTACTGCTTTGTGTGTGTGTGTGTGTGTGTGTGTGTGTGTGTGTGTGTGTGTGTGTGTGTGTGTGTGTGTGTGTGTGTGTGTGTGTGTGTGTGTGTGTGTGTGTGTGTGTGTGTGTGTGTGTGTGTGTGTGTGTGTGTTCCACGTCCTGAAAGCTATTTCTGCTACTTCAGTGTGTGTGTGTGTGTGTGTGTGTGTGTGTGTGTGTGTGTGTGTGTGTGTGTGTGTGTGTGTGTGTGTGTGTGTGTGAAAGCTATTTCCCTGTGTGTGTGTGTGTGTGTGTGTGTGTGTGTGTGTGTGTGTGTGTGTGTGTGTGTGTGTGTGTGTGTGTGTGTCCACGTCCTGAAAGCTATTTCCCTGCTACTTCTGTGTGTGTGTGTGTGTGTGTGTGTGTGTGTGTGTGTGTGTGTGTGTGTGTGTGTGTGTGTGTGTGTGTGTGTGTGTGTGTGTGTGTGTGTGTGTCTGTCTGTGTGTGTGTGTGTCCACGTCCTGAAAGCTATTTCTGCTACTGCTACTGCTGTGTGTGTGTGTGTGTGTGTGTGTGTGTGTGTGTGTGTGTGTGTGTGTGTGTGTGTGTGTGTGTGTGTGTGTGTGTGTGTGTGTGTGTGTGTGTGTGTGTGTGTGTGTGTGTGTGTGTGTGTGTGTGTCCACGTCCTGAAAGCTATTTCCCTGCTGCCCTGCAGATAAATCACATGCCACATGGTGTTATCTCCCTGACAGGCTCCACTGACAAGCAGCTGATTACATCTGGACTCATAAACACCTCCATTGGGGACTGGGCCAGCAGACATGTTGTTACATGTCCAACTGAAAATAGGCTCTGTCATAATGTGGATAGCTTACAAATGTATCCATAGACCTGATGCATTCTGGCCATGCATACACTGACTATGGAGTAATAGACATGTTTCAAATAGAATGATAATCCCTTACATACCACTCTATAGATGAATAACAACAGTGACAAGATATAGACAGACCCTTCAACTCTCCTGGTACTTTCCCCCTGAAGTCACCTTTGATTCATTTCATCAAAGAGCTAGGTGCCTGGCTACAAAGCCAGCCTGGAAGTGTTTTAGAAGAGCGGAAGAAGGAGGTGGTGGCACATTGAAAGTTGACTAGAACTCATTTCCTTGCTGTGATCCAATGTAGTGCTCAGCGATAACTGTATTGTCGTGATTATTACCCTTCACAATAATTAGACACGTTAGACACTGTCAGAGAAAGTAGTCCCCACAGTGGATGGGTGATGGTAATGTGGCATGAAAATAGCTCTTCAATTTCACCTCCATTTTATGCCTCAAACACGGCAGAGACAGACACCGCCGGGGACGTGGTACCACGCTGTACTGTTCCTCTCTGCTCTGCTGCTCGCCGCTGCCCATCGAGACGTGGCAAACCTCGGGCACAGAGGAGGTGTGTGTGTGGATGGGTGTGTGCATGTGCATGCGTCAAGGGTGAAATTGTGGTTTAGATAATTGGGGGGCGAACAGTGGATGGGGTGTCCAAGGGGTCCTCTTTTAAAACACATTTCCTGCAATTATACACAGTATAAGTGAAAGGATAAGTGGAAGCCCCCCCAATAATTGAAATATTGAATTAACATATATTATAATATATGTTACTTTAAAGGT
Source organism: Oncorhynchus keta (assembly GCF_023373465.1). Classification (NCBI taxonomy): domain Eukaryota; kingdom Metazoa; phylum Chordata; class Actinopteri; order Salmoniformes; family Salmonidae; genus Oncorhynchus; species Oncorhynchus keta. Next base: position 63,624,044 of record NC_068448.1, read on the forward strand.
TGACTTTGGGCAAAAATGCTAAAAACAACATCTTTAAATTGTATAACTGATCAATGCACCATCATACCACTTCTGTACAAAGACAAATCCTGTGAATGACGTCAACGCATACTGGAAGAGTTACTGGCTAGCTCCAAAGTGGCAAACTTAGCTAACAAACTAGCTACTTGGGTCATGGTGTGCATGACAAGAATGACACATCGATGAACCACAAAAGGCACACCCCATTTCTGTTAGAAAATTGAGAAAGAAGAGGAGTTGGACCGTTTTTTCGCACCCAAAGTCGATAGTTAAAGCTAATTTCTTGCAATTCTACACATTTTGCCATTGCTTTTGACGTGTTTGTATGCTATCTGGGGGGACCCACAAGCCGAAACACTTTTAACTTCTTGCGTCGAGCCATCCCGGATCTGGTATCGTGACTACAGCTTCAAGCTCATTACCATAACGCAACGTTAACTATTCATGAAAATCGCAAATTAAATGAAATTAATCTATTTGCTCTCAAGCTTAGCCTTTTGTTAACAACACTGTCATCTCTGATTTTCAAAATATGCTTCTCAACCATTGCAAAACAAGCATTTGTGTAACAGTATTGATAGCTAACGTAGCATTTAGCGTTGCATTTAGCGTTAGAATTCAGCAGGTAACATTTTCACAAAAACCAGAAAAGCATTCAAATAAAATAATTTACCTTTGAAGAACTTCGGATGTTTTCAATGAGGAGACTCTCAGATAGCAAATGTTCAGTTTTTCCTGAAAGACTATTTGTTTAGGACAAATCGCTCCGTTTTCTGCGTCACGTTTAGCTACGAAAAAAAACCTGTATCCAGGATTGTGTAAATCTATCCGCAAGCTCATTAGCATAACACAACATTAACTATTCATGAAAATTGCAAATGAAATTAAATTAATCTATTTGCTCTCAAGCTTAGCCTTTTGTTAACAACACTGTCATCTCAGATTTTCAAAATATGCTTTTGAACCATAGCTAAACAAGCATTTGTGTAACAGTATTGATAGCCTAGCATAGGATTATGCCTCTATTTCAGCATGCAACATTTTCCACAAAAAACAGAAAAGAATTCAAATAAAATCATTTACCTTTGAAGAACTTCAGATGTTTTCAATGAGGAGACTCTGTTAGATACAAATGTTCCGTTTTTACAAAAAATATTATTTGTGTCGACTAATCGCTCCGTTTTGTTCATCACGTTTGGGTAAGGATTTTTTTTTTAAAAGAAGTCATTAAAACGCGAACTTTTTTCCAAATTAACTCCATAATATCGACAGAAACATGGCAAACCGATGTTTAGAATCAACCTCAAGGTGTTTTTCAAATATCTATCGACGATAAAAATCCATCGTGGCAGTTTACTTTCTCTTCCGAAGAAATGGACCTACAGATTACGCAATAATTTCGACACAGGACACCGGGCGGGACACCAGGTAAATGTAGTCTCTTATGGTCAATCTTCCAATAATATGCCTACAAACACGTCACAATGCTGCAGACAATGGCGGGAAACAACAGAAAGCGCAGGCTCATTCCTGGCGCATTCACAGCCATATAAGGAGACATTGGAACATAGCGCCTTCAGAATCTGGGGCATTTCCTGTATGAAACTTCATCTTGGTTTCGCCTGTAGCATTAGTTCTGGAGCACTCACAGATAATATCTTTGCAGTTTTGGAAACGTCAGAGTTTTGTCTTTCCAAGGCTGTCAATTCCATGCATAGTCGAGCATCTTTTCGTGACAAAATATCTTGTTTAAAATGGGAACGTTTTTTATCCAAAAATTAAAAGAGCGCCCACTATCTCGAAGAGGTTAACATAAATGATTGGGGGGGTAGAGGGGACAAACCAAACTGTTCTGAATTGGGGGGGCATGCCCTCCCCCCATCCCCCATGGAAATTTCACCTATGGCATACACATATGTGTGTGTGCACGCGTGGTGGTTCAGTCTAGAGGGTTTGAAACGAATATCTATTTCTGATTAAACAAAGATGAGCATTCAGCAGTGTGCCTAAGATACAGACAGACAGACCTAACAACATTATGTATGAGAAACAGAATTCTAATCCGCTTTAGGAGCGAGGTAGGGAGAGAGAGAGAGATACAGAGAAAGTCAGACGGAGCAAGACAGAGGGAGGTAGCGAGAGAGAGAGAAGGGGGAGAAAGAAAGGGTAGCTGAGAGAAATGGGAGAAGAGGGGGACTAAAAGACGACAGCGGCAGTGAGAAAGAGGAGCCCAGACTGCTCTGTGTGATTCGTTTAAGGCCATGTTAGAAACCCTGACGGTTCAATTTGAGCTCTGCCTAGGAACCTGGCGTCGGGCGTCAGGCGTCGGGCGCATACGATAGGAATGATTCAGGTTGCTGATGAGCTAAATACAAAACCTCTGGTGTGTGGAATAGCAACATGAATGGAGGAATAGTGGAAAACAGCCTTGCTATGCACCGCACCTAAACTCTGTGAGCTGTGACTGGCAGGGAATGGTTTGGACCTAAACAGTGGTTTTAGCCTGGTGTTCATTACATGCCAGATGCCACAGTAAAGGGGACGCATTTAGTAGGCCAATCATACCGCTATTACTTTTTGAATATGACACAATGAATATTTGTAAATGTCATCATTGTGTCCCTCCCTCTCCTCCTACTCCACACATAGAAGCACACACATCCTGTCAGATGGAATCTCCTCACCCCGAATGAAGCATGACAGTACAGTAGAGTGTTACCCATTGGAGACAAGGATAGACAGTTCTTCTTTACCGTTGCAGAAACTAGTCTTTGGTTTTAGCCTGCTGTGAAACCATACCCCCTACAGAGAGAGAGAGAGAGAGAGAGAGAGAGAGAGAGAGAGAGAGAGAGAGAGAGAGAGAGAGAGAGAGAGAGAGAGAGAACGTGTGTTCTTGTCAGATGAGGCAAAGTCACTAACTTGTGACGTCCCCATTCTGTCTCTCTGTAAACCATCACAGAGAGAGCTTCTCCCAGGCACACAAACACACACACGCATAGCAATCGTTCTGGGACTTTGTGTTTGTCTTGAGCTGTGGTCACTAACCACCAGCCACACACACACAGACAGACAGACAGACAGACAGACAGACAGACAGACAGACAGACAGACAGACAGACAGACAGACAGACAGACAGACAGACAGACAGACAGACAGACAGACTGACTGACTGACTGACTGACTGACTGACCGACAGGACAGACATACCTCAGTGTAGTCTACCCACTGTTACCTGCTCTGTCGAGCACCACTGTTATCTCTCTGTCTACCCACTGTTACCTGCTCTGTCTAGAACCACTGTTATCTCTCTGTCTACCCACTGTTACCTGCTCTGTCTAGCACCACTGTTATCTCTCTGTCTACCCACTGTTACCTGCTCTGTCTAGAACCACTGTTATCTCTCTGTCTACCCACTGTTACTTGCTCTGTCAAGCACTGCTGTTACTTGCTCTGTCTACCCACTGTTACCTGCTCAGTCTAACCACTGTTACCTGTTATGTCAAACACCACTGTTACCTGTTCTGTCTAACCACTGTTACCTGTTCTGTCTATCACTACTGTTACCTGTTCTGTCTATCACTACTGTTACCTGTTCTGTCTAGCACTACTGTTACCTGTTCTGTCTATCACTACTGTTACCTGTTCTGTCTATCACTACTGTTACCTGTTCTGTCTAGCACTACTGTTACCTGTTCTGTCAAACACCACTGTTACCTGTTCTGTCTAGCACCACTGTTACCTGTTCTGTCTACCCACTGTTACCTGTTCTGTCTATCACTACTGTTACCTGTTCTGTCTATCACTACTGTTACCTGTTCTGTCTATCACTACTGTTACCTGTTCTGTCTAGCACTACTGTTACCTGTTCTGTCAAACACCACTGTTACCTGTTCTGTCTATCACTACTGTTACCTGTTCTGTCTATCACTACTGTTACCTGTTCTGTCTATCACTACTGTTACCTGTTCTGTCTAGCACTACTGTTACCTGTTCTGTCAAACACCACTGTTACCTGTTCTGTCTATCACTACTGTTACCTGTTCTGTCTAGCACTAGTGTTACCTGTTCTGTCAAACACCACTGTTACCTGTTCTGTCTAGCACTACTGTTACCTGTTCTGTCTATCACTACTGTTAATTGTTCTGTCTATCACTACTGTTACCTGTTCTGTCTAGCACTACTGTTACCTGTTCTGTCAAACACCACTGTTACCTGTTCTGTCTATCACTACTGTTACCTGTTCTGTCTAGCACTACTGTTACCTGTTCTGTCAAACACCACTGTTACCTGTTCTGTCTATCACTACTGTTACCTGTTCTGTCTAGCACTACTGTTACCTGTTCTGTCTATCACTACTGTTAATTGTTCTGTCTATCACTACTGTTACCTGTTCTGTCTAGCACTACTGTTACCTGTTCTGTCAAACACCACTGTTACCTGTTCTGTCTATCACTACTGTTACCTGTTCTGTCTATCACTACTGTTACCTGTTCTGTCTATCACTACTGTTACCTGTTCTGTCTATCACTACTGTTACCTGTTCTGTCTATCACTACTGTTACCTGTTCTGTCTATCACTACTGTTACCTGTTCTGTCTATCACTACTGTTACCTGTTCTGTCTATCACTACTGTTACCTGCTCAGTCTATCACTACTGTTACCTGTTCTGTCTATCACTACTGTTACCTGTTCTGTCTATCACTACTGTTACCTGTTCTGTCTAACACTACTGTTACCTGTTCTGTCAAACACTACTGTTACCTGTTCTGTTTAACACTACTGTTACCTGTTCTGTTTAACACTACTGTTACCTGTTCTGTCTAACACCACTGTTACCTGTTCTGTCTAACACCACTGTTACCTGTTCTGTCAAACACCACTGTTACCTGTTCTGTCTAACACCACTGTTACCTGTTCTGTTTAACACTACTGTTACCTGTTCTGTCTAACACCACTGTTACCTGTTCTGTCAAACACCACTGTTACCTGTTCTGTTTAACACTACTGTTACCTGTTCTGTCTAACACCACTGTTACCTGTTCTGTCTAACACCACTGTTACCTGTTCTGTCTAACACTACTGTTACCTGTTCTGTCAAACACTACTGTTACCTGTTCTGTCTACCACCACTGTTACCTGTTCTGTCTAACACTACTGTTACCTGTTCTGTCAAACACCACTGTTACCTGTTCTGTCTAACACTACTGTTACCTGTTCTGTCTATCACTACTGTTACCTGTTCTGTCTATCACTACTGTTACCTGTTCTGTCTAACACTACTGTTACCTGTTCTGTCTAACACCACTGTTACCTGTTCTGTCTAACACCACTGTTACCTGTTCTGTCAAACACCACTGTTACCTGTTCTGTCAAACACCACTGTTACCTGTTCTGTCTACCCACTGTTACCTGTTCTGTTTAACACCACTGTTACCTGTTCTGTCTACCAACTGTTACCTGTTCTGTCTAACACCACTGTTACCTGTTCTGTTTAACACCACTGTTACCTGTTCTGTCTACCCACTGTTACCTGTTCTGTCAAACACCACTGTTACCTGTTCTGTCTACCCACTGTTACCTGTTCTGTCAAACACCACTGTTACCTGTTCTGTCAAACACCACTGTTACCTGTTCTGTCTACCCACTGTTACCTGTTCTGTCAAACACCACTGTTACCTGTTCTGTCAAACACCACTGTTACCTGTTCTGTCAAACACCACTGTTACCTGTTCTGTCAAACACCACTGTTACCTGTTCTGTCTAACACCACTGTTACCTGTTCTGTCTACCCACTGTTACCTGTTCTGTCAAACACCACTGTTACCTGTTCTGTCTAACACCACTGTTACCTGTTCTGTCAAACACCACTGTTACCTGTTCTGTCAAACACCACTGTTACCTGTTCTGTCTACCCACTGTTACCTGTTCTGTCAAACACCACTGTTACCTGTTCTGTCAAACACCACTGTTACCTGTTCTGTCAAACACTACTGTTACCTGTTCTGTCAAACACTACTGTTACCTGTTCTGTTTAACACTACTGTTACCTGTTCTGTCAAACACTACTGTTACCTGTTCTGTTTAACACCACTGTTACCTGTTCTGTCAAACACCACTGTTACCTGTTCTGTTTAACACTACTGTTACCTGTTCTGTCAAACACTACTGTTACCTGTTCTGTTTAACACTACTGTTACCTGTTCTGTCAAACACTACTGTTACCTGTTCTGTCAAACACTACTGTTACCTGTTCTGTTTAACACTACTGTTACCTGTTCTGTTTAACACCACTGTTACCTGTTCTGTCAAACACTACTGTTACCTGTTCTGTTTAACACTACTGTTACCTGTTCTGTTTAACACCACTGTTACCTGTTCTGTTTAACACTACTGTTACCTGTTCTGTTTAACACCACTGTTACCTGTTCTGTTTAACACCACTGTTACCTGTTCTGTTTAACACTACTGTTACCTGTTCTGTTTAACACTACTGTTACCTGTTCTGTTTAACACCACTGTTACCTGTTCTGTTTAACACTACTGTTACCTGTTCTGTTTAACACCACTGTTACCTGTTCTGTTTAACACTACTGTTACCTGTTCTGTTTAACACTACTGTTACCTGTTCTGTTTAACACTACTGTTACCTGTTCTGTTTAACACTACTGTTACCTGTTCTGTTTAACACTACTGTTACCTGTTCTGTCAAACACCACTGTTACCTGTTCTGTCTACCCACTGTTACCTGTTCTGTTTAACACCACTGTTACCTGTTCTGTTTAACACTACTGTTGCCTGTTCTGTTTAACACTACTGTTACCTGTTCTGTCAAACACCACTGTTACCTGTTCTGTTTAACACTACTGTTACCTGTTCTGTTTAACACCACTGTTACCTGTTCTGTTTAACACCACTGTTACCTGTTCTGTTTAACACTACTGTTACCTGTTCTGTTTAACACTACTGTTACCTGTTCTGTTTAACACCACTGTTACCTGTTCTGTTTAACACCACTGTTACCTGTTCTGTTTAACACTACTGTTACCTGTTCTGTTTAACACTACTGTTACCTGTTCTGTTTAACACCACTGTTACCTGTTCTGTTTAACACCACTGTTACCTGTTCTGTTTAACACCACTGTTACCTGTTCTGTTTAACACTACTGTTACCTGTTCTGTTTAACACTACTGTTACCTGTTCTGTTTAACACCACTGTTACCTGTTCTGTTTAACACCACTGTTACCTGTTCTGTTTAACACCACTGTTACCTGTTCTGTTTAACACTACTGTTACCTGTTCTGTTTAACACTACTGTTACCTGTTCTGTTTAACACTACTGTTACCGGTTCTGTTTAACACCACTGTTACCTGTTCTGTTTAACACCACTGTTACCTGTTCTGTTTAACACTACTGTTACCTGTTCTGTTTAACACTACTATTACCTGTTCTGTCAAACACCACTGTTACCTGTTCTGTCTACCCACTGTTACCTGTTCTGTTTAACACCACTGTTACCTGTTCTGTTTAACACTACTGTTGCCTGTTCTGTCTATCACTACTGTTACCTGTTCTGTTTAACACTACTGTTACCTGTTCTGTTTAACACTACTGTTACCTGTTCTGTTTAACACTACTGTTACCTGTTCTGTCAAACACCACTGTTACCTGTTCTGTTTAACACTACTGTTACCTGTTCTGTTTAACACCACTGTTACCTGTTCTGTTTAACACCACTGTTACCTGTTCTGTTTAACACTACTGTTACCTGTTCTGTTTAACACTACTGTTACCTGTTCTGTTTAACACCACTGTTACCTGTTCTGTTTAACACCACTGTTACCTGTTCTGTTTAACACTACTGTTACCTGTTCTGTTTAACACTACTGTTACCTGTTCTGTTTAACACCACTGTTACCTGTTCTGTTTAACACCACTGTTACCTGTTCTGTTTAACACTACTGTTACCTGTTCTGTTTAACACTACTGTTACCTGTTCTGTCTAACACTACTGTTACCTGTTCTGTTTAACACCACTGTTACCTGTTCTGTTTAACACTACTGTTACCTGTTCTGTTTAACACTACTGTTACCTGTTCTGTTTAACACCACTGTTACCTGTTCTGTTTAACACCACTGTTACCTGTTCTGTTTAACACCACTGTTACCTGTTCTGTTTAACACCACTGTTACCTGTTCTGTTTAACACTACTGTTACCTGTTCTGTTTAACACCACTGTTACCTGTTCTGTTTAACACTACTGTTACCTGTTCTGTTTAACACTACTGTTACCTGTTCTGTTTAACACTACTGTTACCTGTTCTGTCAAACACTACTGTTACCTGTTCTGTTTAACACCACTGTTACCTGTTCTGTTTAACACTACTGTTACCTGTTCTGTTTAACACTACTGTTACCTGTTCTGTCAAACACTACTGTTACCTGTTCTGTTTAACACTACTGTTACCTGTTCTGTCTAACACTACTGTTACCTGTTCTGTCAAACACCACTGTTACCTGTTCTGTCTAACACTACTGTTACCTGTTCTGTTTAACACCACTGTTACCTGTTCTGTCAAACACCACTGTTACCTGTTCTGTCAAACACCACTGTTACCTGTTCTGTCTACCCACTGTTACCTGTTCTGTCAAACACCACTGTTATCTGTTCTGTTTAACACCACTGTTACCTGTTCTGTTTAACACTACTGTTACCTGTTCTGTTTAACACCACTGTTACCTGTTCTGTTTAACACTACTGTTACCTGTTCTGTTTAACACTACTGTTACCTGTTCTGTTTAACACTACTGTTACCTGTTCTGTCAAACACTACTGTTACCTGTTCTGTTTAACACCACTGTTACCTGTTCTGTCAAACACTACTGTTACCTGTTCTGTTTAACACCACTGTTACCTGTTCTGTTTAACACTACTGTTACCTGTTCTGTTTAACACTACTGTTACCTGTTCTGTTTAACACTACTGTTACCTGTTCTGTTTAACACCACTGTTACCTGTTCTGTTTAACACCACTGTTACCTGTTCTGTTTAACACTACTGTTACCTGTTCTGTTTAACACTACTGTTACCTGTTCTGTTTAACACTACTGTTACCTGTTCTGTTTAACACTACTGTTACCTGTTCTGTTTAACACTACTGTTACCTGTTCTGTCAAACACCACTGTTACCTGTTCTGTTTAACACTACTGTTACCTGTTCTGTTTAACACTACTGTTACCTGTTCTGTTTAACACTACTGTTACCTGTTCTGTCAAACACCACTGTTACCTGTTCTGTTTAACACTACTGTTACCTGTTCTGTTTAACACCACTGTTACCTGTTCTGTTTAACACCACTGTTACCTGTTCTGTTTAACACTACTGTTACCTGTTCTGTTTAACACTACTGTTACCTGTTCTGTTTAACACCACTGTTACCTGTTCTGTTTAACACCACTGTTACCTGTTCTGTTTAACACTACTGTTACCTGTTCTGTTTAACACTACTGTTACCTGTTCTGTTTAACACTACTGTTACCTGTTCTGTTTAACACCACTGTTACCTGTTCTGTTTAACACCACTGTTACCTGTTCTGTTTAACACTACTGTTACCTGTTCTGTTTAACACTACTGTTACCTGTTCTGTTTAACACCACTGTTACCTGTTCTGTTTAACACCACTGTTACCTGTTCTGTTTAACACTACTGTTACCTGTTCTGTTTAACACTACTGTTACCTGTTCTGTTTAACACTACTGTTACCTGTTCTGTCAAACACCACTGTTACCTGTTCTGTTTAACACCACTGTTACCTGTTCTGTTTAACACTACTGTTACCTGTTCTGTTTAACACTACTGTTACCTGTTCTGTCAAACACTACTGTTACCTGTTCCGTTTAACACCACTGTTACCTGTTCTGTTTAACACTACTGTTACCTGTTCTGTTTAACACTACTGTTACCTGTTCTGTCAAACACTACTGTTACCTGTTCTGTTTAACACCACTGTTACCTGTTCTGTTTAACACTACTGTTACCTGTTCTGTCAAACACCACTGTTACCTGTTCTGTTTAACACTACTGTTACCTGTTCTGTTTAACACTACTGTTACCTGTTCTGTTTAACACTACTGTTACCTGTTCTGTTTAACACTACTGTTACCTGTTCTGTTTAACACTACTGTTACCTGTTCTGTTTAACACTACTGTTACCTGTTCTGTCAAACACTACTGTTACCTGTTCTGTTTAACACCACTGTTACCTGTTCTGTTTAACACTACTGTTACCTGTTCTGTTTAACACTACTGTTACCTGTTCTGTCAAACACCACTGTTACCTGTTCTGTTTAACACTACTGTTACCTGTTCTGTTTAACACTACTGTTACCTGTTCTGTTTAACACTACTGTTACCTGTTCTGTCAAACACTACTGTTACCTGTTCTGTTTAACACCACTGTTACCTGTTCTGTTTAACACTACTGTTACCTGTTCTGTCAAACACCACTGTTACCTGTTCTGTTTAACACTACTGTTACCTGTTCTGTTTAACACTACTGTTACCTGTTCTGTTTAACACCACTGTTACCTGTTCTGTTTAACACTACTGTTACCTGTTCTGTTTAACACTACTGTTACCTGTTCTGTTTAACACCACTGTTACCTGTTCTGTTTAACACCACTGTTACCTGTTCTGTTTAACACTACTGTTACCTGTTCTGTTTAACACTACTGTTACCTGTTCTGTTTAACACCACTGTTACCTGTTCTGTTTAACACCACTGTTACCTGTTCTGTTTAACACTACTGTTACCTGTTCTGTTTAACACTACTGTTACCTGTTCTGTTTAACACCACTGTTACCTGTTCTGTTTAACACTACTGTTACCTGTTCTGTTTAACACTACTGTTACCTGTTCTGTTTAACACTACTGTTATCTGTTACCTGTTCTGTTTAACACTACTGTTACCTGTTCTGTTTAACACTACTGTTACCTGTTCTGTCAAACACCACTGTTACCTGTTCTGTCTACCCACTGTTACCTGTTCTGTTTAACACCACTGTTACCTGTTCTGTTTAACACTACTGTTACCTGTTCTGTTTAACACTACTGTTACCTGTTCTGTTTAACACTACTGTTACCTGTTCTGTTTAACACCACTGTTACCTGTTCTGTTTAACACCACTGTTACCTGTTCTGTTTAACACTACTGTTACCTGTTCTGTTTAACACTACTGTTACCTGTTCTGTTTAACACTACTGTTACCTGTTCTGTCAAACACTACTGTTACCTGTTCTGTTTAACACCACTGTTACCTGTTCTGTTTAACACTACTGTTACCTGTTCTGTCAAACACCACTGTTACCTGTTCTGTTTAACACTACTGTTACCTGTTCTGTTTAACACTACTGTTACCTGTTCTGTCTAACACTACTGTTACCTGTTCTGTCAAACACTACTGTTACCTGTTCTGTTTAACACCACTGTTACCTGTTCTGTTTAACACTACTGTTACCTGTTCTGTCAAACACCACTGTTACCTGTTCTGTTTAACACTACTGTTACCTGTTCTGTCTAACACTACTGTTACCTGTTCTGTTTAACACCACTGTTACCTGTTCTGTTTAACACTACTGTTACCTGTTCTGTCAAACACCACTGTTACCTGTTCTGTTTAACACTACTGTTACCTGTTCTGTCAAACACCACTGTTACCTGTTCTGTCAAACACCACTGTTATCTGTTCTGTCTACCCACTGTTACCTGTTCTGTCAAACACCACTGTTACCTGTTCTGTCTACCCACTGTTACCTGTTCTGTCAAACACCACTGTTACCTGTTCTGTCTACCCACTGTTACCTGTTCTGTCTACCCACTGTTACCTGTTCTGTCAAACACCACTGTTACCTGTTCTGTCTACCCACTGTTACCTGTTCTGTCAAACACCACTGTTACCTGTTCTGTCAAACACCACTGTTACCTGTTCTGTCAAACACCACTGTTACCTGTTCTGTCAAACACCACTGTTACCTGTTCTGTCTAACACCACTGTTACCTGTTCTGTCAAACACCACTGTTACCTGTTCTGTCAAACACCACTGTTACCTGTTCTGTCAAACACCACTGTTACCTGTTCTGTCAAACACCACTGTTACCTGTTCTGTCTATCATTACTGTTACCTGTTCTGTCTATCACTACTGTTACCTGTTCTGTCTATCACTACTGTTACCTGTTCTGTCAAACACCACTGTTACCTGCTCTGTCTATCACTACTGTTACCTGTTCTGTTTAACACCACTGTTACCTGTTCTGTTTAACACTACTGTTACCTGTTCTGTCTACCCACTGTTACCTGTTCTGTTTAACACTACTGTTACCTGTTCTGTGTTACACTACTGTTACCTGTTCTGTCAAACACCACTGTTACCTGTTCTGTCTACCCACTGTTACCTGTTCTGTTTAACACTACTGTTACCTGTTCTGTCAAACACCACTGTTACCTGTTCTGTCTACCCACTGTTACCTGTTCTGTCTATCACTACTGTTACCTGTTCTGTCTATCACTACTGTTACCTGTTCTGTCTATCACTACTGTTACCTGTTCTGTCTATCACTACTGTTGCCTGTTCTGTCTTGACTACTGTTACCTGTTCTGTCTAGCACTACTGTTACCTGCTCTGTCTATCACTACTGTTACCTGTTCTGTCTACCACTACTGTTACCTGTTCTGTCTATCACTACTGTTGCCTGTTCTGTCTAGCACTACTGTTACCTGTTCTGTCTTCCCACTGTTATCTGTTTTGTCTATCACTACTGTTACCTGTTCTGTCTATCACTACTGTTACCTGTTCTGTCTATCACTACTGTTGCCTGTTCTGTCTATCACTACTGTTACCTGTTCTGTCTATCACTACTGTTGCCTGTTCTGTCTATCACTACTGTTGCCTGTTCTGTCTATCACTACTGTTACCTGTTCTGTCTATCACTACTGTTACCTGTTCTGTCTATCACTACTGTTGCCTGTTCTGTCTATCACTACTGTTACCTGTTCTGTCTATCACTACTGTTACCTGTTTTGTCTATCACTACTGTTACCTGTTCTGTCAACCACTACTGTTACCTGTTCTGTATTACACTACTGTTACCTGTTCTGTCTATCACTACTGTTACCTGTTCTGTCTATCACTACTGTTACCTGTTCTGTCTATCACTACTGTTACCTGTTCTGTGTTACACTACTGTTACCTGTTCTGTCTATCACTACTGTTACCTGTTCTGTCTATCACTACTGTTACCTGTTCTGTCTATCACTACTGTTACCTGTTCTGTGTTACACTACTGTTACCTGTTCTGTATATCACTACTGTTACCTGTTCTGTATTACACTTCTGTTACCTGTTCTGTCTATCACTACTGTTACCTGTTCTGTCTATCACTACTGTTACCTGCTCAGTCTATACCCTACTGTTACCTATTCTGTCAAACACCACTGTTACCTGTTCTGTCTACCCACTGTTACCTGTTCTGTCTATCACTACTGTTACCTGTTCTGTCTATCACTACTGTTACCTGTTCTGTCTATCACTACTGTTACCTGTTCTGTCTATCACTACTGTTACCTGTTCTGTCTATCACTACTGTTACCTGTTCTGTCTATCACTACTGTTACCTGTTCTGTCTATCACTACTGTTACCTGTTCTGTCTAGCACTACTGTTGCCTGTTCTGTCTGCACTACTGTTACCTGTTCTGTCTTCCCACTGTTATCTGTTTTGTCTATCACTACTGTTACCTGTTCTGTCAACCACTACTGTTACCTGTTCTGTCTTCCCACTGTTATCTGTTTTGTCTATCACTACTGTTACCTGTTCTGTCTATCACTACTGTTACCTGTTCTGTCTAGCACTACTGTTGCCTGTTCTGTCTTGCACTACTGTTACCTGTTCTGTCTAGCACTACTGTTGCCTGTTCTGTCTTGCACTACTGTTACCTGTTCTGTCTTCCCACTGTTATCTGTTTTGTCTATCACTACTGTTACCTGTTCTGTCAACCACTACTGTTACCTGTTCTGTATTACACTACTGTTACCTGTTCTGTCTATCACTACTGTTACCTGTTCTGTCTATCACTACTGTTACCTGTTCTGTCTATCACTACTGTTACCTGTTCTGTGTTACACTACTGTTACCTGTTCTGTCTATCACTACTGTTACCTGTTCTGTCCATCACTACTGTTACCTGTTCTGTCTATCACTACTGTTACCTGTTCTGTGTTACACTACTGTTACCTGTTCTGTGTTACACTACTGTTACCTGCTCAGTCTATACCCTACTGTTACCTGTTTTGTCTATCTCTACTGTTACCTGTTCTGTCTACCACTACTGTTACCTGTTCTGTATTACACTACTGTTACCTGTTCTGTCTATCACTACTGTTACCTGTTCTGTCTACCACTACTGTTGCCTGTTCTGTCTAGCACTACTGTTACCTGTTCTGTCTAGCACTACTGTTAACTGTTCTGTCTTGCACTACTGTTACCTGTTCTGTCTTCCCACTGTTATCTGTTTTGTCTATCACTACTGTTACCTGTTCTGTCTATCACTACTGTTACCTGTTCTGTCTAGCACTACTGTTGCCTGTTCTGTCTTCCCACTGTTATCTGTTTTGTCTATCACTACTGTTACCTGTTCTGTCAACCACTACTGTTACCTGTTCTGTGTTACACTACTGTTACCTGTTCTGTCTATCACTACTTTTACCTGTTCTGTTTTGCACTACTGTTACCTGCTCAGTCTATACCCTACTGTTACCTGTTTTGTCTATCTCTACTGTTACCTGTTCTGTCTACCACTACTGTTACCTGTTCTGTATTACACTACTGTTACCTGTTCTGTCTATCACTACTGTTACCTGTTCTGTCTACCACTACTGTTACCTGTTATGTCTACCACTACTGTTACCTGTTCTGTGTTACACTACTGTTACCTGTTCTGTCTATCACTACTGTTACCTGTTCTGTGTTACACTGCTGTTACCTGTTCTGTCTACCCACTGTTATCTGTTTTGTCTACCACTACTGTTACCTGTTCTGTGTAACACTACTGTTACCTGTTCTGTCAAACACCACTGTTACCTGTTCTGTCTACCCACTGTTACCTGTTCTGTTTAACACTACTGTTACCTGTTCTGTCTATCACTACTGTTGCCTGTTCTGTCTATGACTACTGTTACCTGTTCTGTCTAGCACTACTGTTACCTGCTCTGTCTATCACTACTGTTACCTGTTCTGTCTATCACTACTGTTACCTGTTCTGTCTATCACTACTGTTGCCTGTTCTGTCTAGCACTACTGTTACCTGTTCTGTCTTCCCACTGTTATCTGTTTTGTCTATCACTACTGTTACCTGTTCTGTCTATCACTACTGTTACCTGTTCTGTCTATCACTACTGTTGCCTGTTCTGTCTATCACTACTGTTACCTGTTCTGTCTATCACTACTGTTGCCTGTTCTGTCTATCACTACTGTTGCCTGTTCTGTCTATCACTACTGTTACCTGTTCTGTCTATCACTACTGTTACCTGTTCTGTCTATCACTACTGTTGCCTGTTCTGTCTATCACTACTGTTACCTGTTCTGTCTATCACTACTGTTACCTGTTTTGTCTATCACTACTGTTACCTGTTCTGTCAACCACTACTGTTACCTGTTCTGTATTACACTACTGTTACCTGTTCTGTCTATCACTACTGTTACCTGTTCTGTCTATCACTACTGTTACCTGTTCTGTGTTACACTACTGTTACCTGTTCTGTCTATCACTACTGTTACCTGTTCTGTCTATCACTACTGTTACCTGTTCTGTCTATCACTACTGTTACCTGTTCTGTGTTACACTACTGTTACCTGTTCTGTATATCACTACTGTTACCTGTTCTGTATTACACTTCTGTTACCTGTTCTATCTATCACTACTGTTACCTGTTCTGTCTATCACTACTGTTACCTGCTCAGTCTATACCCTACTGTTACCTATTCTGTCAAACACCACTGTTACCTGTTCTGTCTACACCACTGTTACCTGTTCTGTCTATCACTACTGTTACCTGTTCTGTCTATCACTACTGTTACCTGTTCTGTCTATCACTACTGTTACCTGTTCTGTCTAGCACTACTGTTGCCTGTTCTGTCTATCACTACTGTTACCTGTTCTGTCTATCACTACTGTTACCTGTTCTGTCTATCACTACTGTTACCTGTTCTGTCTAGCACTACTGTTGCCTGTTCTGTCTGCACTACTGTTACCTGTTCTGTCTTCCCACTGTTATCTGTTTTGTCTATCACTACTGTTACCTGTTCTGTCAACCACTACTGTTACCTGTTCTGTCTTCCCACTGTTATCTGTTTTGTCTATCACTACTGTTACCTGTTCTGTCTATCACTACTGTTACCTGTTCTGTCTAGCACTACTGTTGCCTGTTCTGTCTTGCACTACTGTTACCTGTTCTGTCTAGCACTACTGTTGCCTGTTCTGTCTGCACTACTGTTGCCTGTTCTGTCTGCACTACTGTTACCTGTTCTGTCTTCCCACTGTTATCTGTTTTATCTATCACTACTGTTACCTGTTCTGTCAACCACTACTGTTACCTGTTCTGTATTACACTACTGTTACCTGTTCTGTCTATCACTACTGTTACCTGTTCTGTCTATCACTACTGTTACCTGTTCTGTCTATCACTACTGTTACCTGTTCTGTGTTACACTACTGTTACCTGTTCTGTCTATCACTACTGTTACCTGTTCTGTCCATCACTACTGTTACCTGTTCTGTCTATCACTACTGTTACCTGTTCTGTGTTACACTACTGTTACCTGTTCTGTGTTACACTACTGTTACCTGCTGTCTATACCCTACTGTTACCTGTTTTGTCTATCTCTACTGTTACCTGTTCTGTCTACCACTACTGTTACCTGTTCTGTATTACACTACTGTTACCTGTTCTGTCTATCACTACTGTTACCTGTTCTGTCTACCACTACTGTTGCCTGTTCTGTCTAGCACTACTGTTACCTGTTCTGTCTAGCACTACTGTTAACTGTTCTGTCTTGCACTACTGTTACCTGTTCTGTCTTCCCACTGTTATCTGTTTTGTCTATCACTACTGTTACCTGTTCTGTCTAGCACTACTGTTACCTGTTCTGTCTTGCACTACTGTTACCTGTTCTGTCTTCCCACTGTTATCTGTTTTGTCTATCACTACTGTTACCTGTTCTGTCAACCACTACTGTTACCTGTTCTGTGTTACACTACTGTTACCTGTTCTGTCTATCACTACTTTTACCTGTTCTGTTTTGCACTACTGTTACCTGCTCAGTCTATACCCTACTGTTACCTGTTTTGTCTATCTCTACTGTTACCTGTTCTGTCTACACTACTGTTACCTGTTCTGTATTACACTACTGTTACCTGTTCTGTCTATCACTACTGTTACCTGTTCTGTCTACCACTACTGTTACCTGTTATGTCTACCACTACTGTTACCTGTTCTGTGTTACACTACTGTTACCTGTTCTGTCTATCACTACTGTTACCTGTTCTGTGTTACACTGCTGTTACCTGTTCTGTCTACACCACTGTTATCTGTTTTGTCTACCACTACTGTTACCTGTTCTGTGTTACACTACTGTTACCTGTTCTGTCTATCACTACTGTTACCTGTTCTGTGTTACACTGTTACCTGTTCTGTTACCCACTGTTATCTGTTTTGTCTATCACTACTGTTACCTGTTCTGTCAACCACTACTGTTACCTGTTCTGTCTTCCCACTGTTATCTGTTTTGTCTATCACTACTGTTACCTGTTCTGTCTATCACTACTGTTACCTGTTCTGTCTATCACTACTGTTACCTGTTCTGTCTATCACTACTGTTACCTGTTCTGTCTATCACTACTGTTACCTGTTCTGTCTATCACTACTGTTACCTGTTCTGTCTATCACTACTGTTACCTGTTCTGTCTATCACTACTGTTACCTGTTCTGTCTATCACTACTGTTACCTGTTCTGTCTAGCACTACTGTTGCCTGTTCTGTCTATCACTACTGTTACCTGTTCTGTCTATCACTACTGTTACCTGTTCTGTCTATCACTACTGTTACCTGTTCTGTCTAGCACTACTGTTGCCTGTTCTGTCTGCACTACTGTTACCTGTTCTGTCTTCCCACTGTTATCTGTTTTGTCTATCACTACTGTTACCTGTTCTGTCAACCACTACTGTTACCTGTTCTGTCTTCCCACTGTTATCTGTTTTGTCTATCACTACTGTTACCTGTTCTGTCTATCACTACTGTTACCTGTTCTGTCTAGCACTACTGTTGCCTGTTCTGTCTTGCACTACTGTTACCTGTTCTGTCTAGCACTACTGTTGCCTGTTCTGTCTTGCACTACTGTTACCTGTTCTGTCTTCCCACTGTTATCTGTTTTGTCTATCACTACTGTTACCTGTTCTGTCAACCACTACTGTTACCTGTTCTGTATTACACTACTGTTACCTGTTCTGTCTATCACTACTGTTACCTGTTCTGTCTATCACTACTGTTACCTGTTCTGTCTATCACTACTGTTACCTGTTCTGTGTTACACTACTGTTACCTGTTCTGTCTATCACTACTGTTACCTGTTCTGTCTATCACTACTGTTACCTGTTCTGTCTATCACTACTGTTACCTGTTCTGTGTTACACTACTTTTACCTGTTCTGTTTTGCACTACTGTTACCTGCTCAGTCTATACCCTACTGTTACCTGTTTTGTCTATCTCTACTGTTACCTGTTCTGTCTACCACTACTGTTACCTGTTCTGTATTACACTACTGTTACCTGTTCTGTCTATCACTACTGTTACCTGATCTGTCTACCACTACTGTTACCTGTTATGTCTACCACTACTGTTACCTGTTCTGTGTTACACTACTGTTACCTGTTCTGTCTATCACTACTGTTACCTGTTCTGTCTAGCACTACTGTTGCCTGTTCTGTCTAGCACTACTGTTACCTGTTCTGTCTAGCACTACTGTTAACTGTTCTGTCTTGCACTACTGTTACCTGTTCTGTCTTCCCACTGTTATCTGTTTTGTCTATCACTACTGTTACCTGTTCTGTCAACCACTACTGTTACCTGTTCTCTATTACACTACTGTTACCTGTTCTGTCTATCACTACTGTTACCTGTTCTGTCTACCACTACTGTTACCTGTTATGTCTACCACTACTGTTACCTGTTCTGTGTTACACTACTGTTACCTGTTCTGTCTATCACTACTGTTACCTGTTCTGTCTAGCACTACTGTTGCCTGTTCTGTCTTCCCACTGTTATCTGTTTTGTCTATCACTACTGTTACCTGTTCTGTCAACCACTACTGTTACCTGTTCTGTGTTACACTACTGTTACCTGTTCTGTCTATCACTACTTTTACCTGTTCTGTTTTGCACTACTGTTACCTGCTCAGTCTATACCCTACTGTTACCTGTTTTGTCTATCTCTACTGTTACCTGTTCTGTCTACCACTACTGTTACCTGTTCTGTATTACACTACTGTTACCTGTTCTGTCTATCACTACTGTTACCTGTTCTGTCTACCACTACTGTTACCTGTTATGTCTACCACTACTGTTACCTGTTCTGTGTTACACTACTGTTACCTGTTCTGTCTATCACTACTGTTACCTGTTCTGTGTTACACTGCTGTTACCTGTTCTGTCTACCACTACTGTTACCTGTTCTGTCTATCACTACTGTTACCTGTTCTGTGTTACACTACTGTTACCTGTTCTGTGTTACACTACTGTTACCTGTTCTGTATTACACTACTGTTACCTGTTCTGTCTACCACTACTGTTACCTGTTCTGTCTATCACTACTGTTACCTGTTCTGTGTTACACTACTGTTACCTGTTCTGTCTATCACTACTGTTACCTGTTTTGTCTATCACTACTGTTACCTGTTCTGTCTACCACTACTGTTACCTGTTCTGTCTATCACTACTGTTACCTGTTCTGTCTATCACTACTGTTACCTGTTCTGTCTATCACTACTGTTACCTGTTCTGTCTATCACTACTGTTACCTGTTCTGTCTATCACTACTGTTACCTGTTCTGTCTATCACTACTGTTACCTGTTCTGTCTACCACTACTGTTACCTGTTCTGTCTATCACTACTGTTACCTGTTTTGTCTATCACTACTGTTACCTGTTCTGTCTACCACTACTGTTACCTGTTCTGTCTATCACTACTGTTACCTGTTCTGTCTATCACTACTGTTACCTGTTCTGTCTACCACTACTGTTACCTGTTCTGTCTACCACTACTGTTACCTGTTCTGTGTTACACTACTGTTACCTGTTCTGTCTACCACTACTGTTACCTGTTCTGTGTTACACTACTGTTACCTGTTCTGTCTAGCACTACTGTTACCTGTTCTGTGTTACACTACTGTTACCTGTTCTGTGTTACACTACTGTTACCTGTTCTGTCTACCACTACTGTTACCTGCTCTGTGTTACACTACTGTTACCTGTTCTGTGTTACACTACTGTTACCTGTTCTGTCTATCACTACTGTTACCTGCTCTGTGTTACACTACTGTTACCTGTTCTGTCTACCCACTGTTACCTGTTCTGTCTATCACTACTGTTACCTGTTCTGTCTATCACTACTGTTACCTGTTCTGTCTATCACTACTGTTACCTGTTCTGTCTAGCACTACTGTTGCCTGTTCTGTCTATCACTACTGTTACCTGTTCTGTCTATCACTACTGTTACCTGTTCTGTCTATCACTACTGTTACCTGTTCTGTCTAGCACTACTGTTGCCTGTTCTGTCTGCACTACTGTTACCTGTTCTGTCTTCCCACTGTTATCTGTTTTGTCTATCACTACTGTTACCTGTTCTGTCTATCACTACTGTTACCTGTTCTGTCTACTACTGTTGCCTGTTCTGTCTAGCACTACTGTTACCTGTTCTGTCTAGCACTACTGTTACCTGTTCTGTCTATCACTACTGTTGCCTGTTCTGTCTAGCACTACTGTTGCCTGTTCTGTCTAGCACTACTGTTACCTGTTCTGTCTTCCCACTGTTATCTGTTTTGTCTATCACTACTGTTACCTGTTCTGTCTACCACTACTGTTACCTGTTCTGTGTTACACTACTGTTACCTGTTCTGTCTATCACTACTGTTACCTGTTCTGTTACACTGCTGTTACCTGTTCTGTCTACCACTACTGTTACCTGTTCTGTCTATCACTACTGTTACCTGTTCTGTGTTACACTACTGTTACCTGTTCTGTGTTACACTACTGTTACCTGTTCTGTATTACACTACTGTTACCTGTTCTGTCTACCACTACTGTTACCTGTTCTGTCTATCACTACTGTTACCTGTTCTGTGTTACACTACTGTTACCTGTTCTGTCTATCACTACTGTTACCTGTTCTGTCTATCACTACTGTTACCTGTTCTGTCTATCACTACTGTTACCTGTTCTGTCTATCACTACTGTTACCTGTTCTGTCTATCACTACTGTTACCTGTTCTGTCTATCACTACTGTTACCTGTTCTGTCTATCACTACTGTTACCTGTTCTGTCTATCACTACTGTTACCTGTTCTGTCTATCACTACTGTTACCTGTTCTGTCTACCACTACTGTTACCTGTTCTGTCTATCACTACTGTTACCTGTTTTGTCTATCACTACTGTTACCTGTTCTGTCTACCACTACTGTTACCTGTTCTGTCTATCACTACTGTTACCTGTTCTGTCTATCACTACTGTTACCTTTTCTGTCTACCACTACTGTTACCTGTTCTGTCTACCACTACTGTTACCTGTTCTGTCTTACACTACTGTTACCTGTTCTGTCTACCACTACTGTTACCTGTTCTGTGTTACACTACTGTTACCTGTTCTGTCTAGCACTACTGTTACCTGTTCTGTGTTACACTACTGTTACCTGTTCTGTGTTACACTACTGTTACCTGTTCTGTCTACCACTACTGTTACCTGCTCTGTGTTACACTACTGTTACCTGTTCTGTGTTACACTACTGTTACCTGTTCTGTCTATCACTACTGTTACTTGCTCTGTGTTACACTACTGTTACCTGTTCTGTCTACCCACTGTTACC
Organism: Oncorhynchus keta; assembly: GCF_023373465.1. NCBI lineage: Eukaryota > Metazoa > Chordata > Actinopteri > Salmoniformes > Salmonidae > Oncorhynchus > Oncorhynchus keta. The sequence goes on from NC_068448.1 coordinate 63,646,258, forward strand.
TGTTCTGTCTATCACTACTGTTACCTGTTCTGTCTATCACTACTGTTACCTGTTCTGTCTATCACTACTGTTACCTGTTCTGTCTAGCACTACTGTTGCCTGTTCTGTCTATCACTACTGTTACCTGTTCTGTCTATCACTACTGTTACCTGTTCTGTCTATCACTACTGTTACCTGTTCTGTCTAGCACTACTGTTGCCTGTTCTGTCTGCACTACTGTTACCTGTTCTGTCTTCCCACTGTTATCTGTTTTGTCTATCACTACTGTTACCTGTTCTGTCTATCACTACTGTTACCTGTTCTGTCTATCGCTACTGTTGCCTGTTCTGTCTAGCACTACTGTTACCTGTTCTGTCTAGCACTACTGTTACCTGTTCTGTCTATCACTACTGTTGCCTGTTCTGTCTAGCACTACTGTTGCCTGTTCTGTCTAGCACTACTGTTACCTGTTCTGTCTTCCCACTGTTATCTGTTTTGTCTATCACTACTGTTACCTGTTCTGTCTATCACTACTGTTACCTGTTCTGTGTTACACTACTGTTACCTGTTCTGTCTATCACTACTGTTACCTGTTCTGTCTATCACTACTGTTACCTGTTCTGTCTATCACTACTGTTACCTGTTCTGTGTTACACTACTGTTACCGGTTCTGTGTTACACTACTTTTACCTGTTCTGTTTTGCACTACTGTTACCTGCTCAGTCTATACCCTACTGTTACCTGTTTTGTCTACCACTACTGTTACCTGTTCTGTATTACACTACTGTTACCTGTTCTGTCTATCACTACTGTTACCTGTTCTGTCTACCACTACTGTTACCTGTTATGTCTACCACTACTGTTACCTGTTCTGTGTTACACTACTGTTACCTGTTCTGTCTATCACTACTGTTGCCTGTTCTGTCTAGCACTACTGTTACCTGTTCTGTCTAGCACTACTGTTGCCTGTTCTGTCTAGCACTACTGTTGCCTGTTCTGTCTAGCACTACTGTTACCTGTTCTGTCTAGCACTACTCTTGCCTGTTCTGTCTAGCACTACTGTTACCTGTTCTGTCTATCACTACTGTTACCTGTTCTGTCAACCACTACTGTTACCTGTTCTGTATTACACTACTGTTACCTGTTCTGTCTATCACTACTGTTACCTGTTCTGTCTACCACTACTGTTACCTGTTATGTCTACCACTACTGTTACCTGTTCTGTGTTACACTACTGTTACCTGTTCTGTCTATCACTACTGTTACCTGTTCTGTCTAGCACTACTGTTGCCTGTTCTGTCTTGCACTACTGTTACCTGTTCTGTCTTCCCACTGTTATCTGTTTTGTCTATCACTACTGTTACCTGTTCTGTCAACCACTACTGTTACCTGTTCTGTGTTACACTACTGTTACCTGTTCTGTCTATCACTACTTTTACCTGTTCTGTTTTGCACTACTGTTACCTGCTCAGTCTATACCCTACTGTTACCTGTTTTGTCTATCTCTACTGTTACCTGTTCTGTCTACCACTACTGTTACCTGTTCTGTATTACACTACTGTTACCTGTTCTGTCTATCACTACTGTTACCTGTTCTGTCTACCACTACTGTTACCTGTTATGTCTACCACTACTGTTACCTGTTCTGTGTTACACTACTGTTACCTGTTCTGTCTATCACTACTGTTACCTGTTCTGTGTTACACTGCTGTTACCTGTTCTGTCTACCACTACTGTTACCTGTTCTGTCTATCTCTACTGTTACCTGTTCTGTCTATCACTACTGTTACCTGTTCTGTGTTACACTACTGTTACCTGTTCTGTCTATCACTACTGTTACCTGTTTTGTCTATCACTACTGTTACCTGTTCTGTCTACCACTACTGTTACCTGTTCTGTCTATCACTACTGTTACCTGTTCTGTCTATCACTACTGTTACCTGTTCTGTCTATCACTACTGTTACCTGTTCTGTCTATCACTACTGTTACCTGTTCTGTCTATCACTACTGTTACCTGTTCTGTCTACCACTACTGTTACCTGTTCTGTCTATCACTACTGTTACCTGTTTTGTCTATCACTACTGTTACCTGTTCTGTCTATCACTACTGTTACCTGTTCTGTCTATCACTACTGTTACCTGTTCTGTCTATCACTACTGTTACTGTTCTGTCTTCACTACTGTTACCTGTTTTGTCTATCACTACTGTTACCTGTTCTGTCTACCACTACTGTTACCTGTTCTGTCTATCACTACTGTTACCTGTTCTGTCTATCACTACTGTTACCTGTTCTGTCTACCACTACTGTTACCTGTTCTGTCTACCACTACTGTTACCTGTTCTGTGTTACACTACTGTTACCTGTTCTGTCTACCACTACTGTTACCTGTTCTGTGTTACACTACTGTTACCTGTTCTGTCTAGCACTACTGTTACCTGTTCTGTGTTACACTACTGTTACCTGTTCTGTCTATCACTACTGTTACCTGTTCTGTCTATCACTACTGTTACCTGTTCTGTCTATCACTACTGTTACCTGTTCTGTGTTACACTACTGTTACCTGTTCTGTTACACTACTTTTACCTGTTCTGTTTTGCACTACAGTTACCTGCTTCTATACCCTACTGTTACCTGTTTTGTCTACCACTACTGTTACCTGTTCTGTATTACACTACTGTTACCTGTTCTGTCTATCACTACTGTTACCTGTTCTGTCTACCACTACTGTTACCTGTTATGTCTACCACTACTGTTACCTGTTCTGTGTTACACTACTGTTACCTGTTCTGTCTATCACTACTGTTGCCTGTTCTGTCTAGCACTACTGTTACCTGTTCTGTCTATCACTACTGTTGCCTGTTCTGTCTAGCACTACTGTTGCCTGTTCTGTCTAGCACTACTGTTACCTGTTCTGTCTAGCACTACTCTTGCCTGTTCTGTCTAGCACTACTGTTACCTGTTCTGTCTATCACTACTGTTACCTGTTCTGTCAACCACTACTGTTACCTGTTCTGTCTTCCCACTGTTATCTGTTTTGTCTATCACTACTGTTACCTGTTCTGTCAACCACTACTGTTACCTGTTCTCTATTACACTACTGTTACCTGTTCTGTGTTACACTACTGTTACCTGTTCTGTCTATCACTACTGTTACCTGTTCTGTCTAGCACTACTGTTGCCTGTTCTGTCTTCCCACTGTTATCTGTTTTGTCTATCACTACTGTTACCTGTTCTGTCAACCACTACTGTTACCTGTTCTGTGTTACACTACTGTTACCTGTTCTGTCTATCACTACTTTTACCTGTTCTGTTTTGCACTACTGTTACCTGCTCAGTCTATACCCTACTGTTACCTGTTTTGTCTATCTCTACTGTTACCTGTTCTGTCTACCACTACTGTTACCTGTTCTGTATTACACTACTGTTACCTGTTCTGTCTATCACTACTGTTACCTGTTCTGTCTACCACTACTGTTACCTGTTATGTCTACCACTACTGTTACCTGTTCTGTCTATCACTACTGTTACCTGTTCTGTGTTACACTACTGTTACCTGTTCTGTCTATCACTACTGTTACCTGTTTTGTCTATCACTACTGTTACCTGTTCTGTCTATCACTACTGTTACCTGTTCTGTGTTACACTACTGTTACCTGTTCTGTCTATCACTACTGTTACCTGTTCTGTCTATCACTACTGTTACCTGTTCTGTCTATCACTACTGTTACCTGTTCTGTCTATCACTACTGTTACCTGTTCTGTCTATCACTACTGTTACCTGTTCTGTCTATCACTACTGTTACCTGTTCTGTCTAACACTACTGTTACCTGTTCTGTCTATCACTACTGTTACCTGTTCTGTCTAACACTACTGTTACCTGTTCTGTCTAACACTACTGTTACCTGTTCTGTTTAACACTACTGTTACCTGTTCTGTCTATCACTACTACTGTTCACTACTGTTACCTGTTCTGTTACACTACTGTTACCTGTTCTGTCTATCACTACTGTTACCTGTTCTGTCTTCACTACTGTTACCTGTTCTGTCTACCACTACTGTTACCTGTTCTGTTATCACTACTGTTACCTGTTCTGTCTATCACTACTGTTACCTGTTCTGTCTACCACTACTGTTACCTGTTCTGTCTATCACTACTGTTACCTGTTCTGTGTTACACTACTGTTACCTGTTCTGTCTACCACTACTGTTACCTGTTCTGTGTTACACTACTGTTACCTGTTCTGTCTAGCACTACTGTTACCTGTTCTGTGTTACACTACTGTTACCTGTTCTGTGTTACACTACTGTTACCTGTTCTGTCTACCACTACTGTTACCTGCTCTGTGTTACACTACTGTTACCTGTTCTGTGTTACACTACTGTTACCTGTTCTGTCTATCACTACTGTTACTTGCTCTGTGTTACACTACTGTTACCTGTTCTGTCTACCACTACTGTTACCTGTTCTGTGTTACACTACTGTTACCTGTTCTGTCTATCACTACTGTTACCTGTTCTGTCTATCACTACTGTTACCTGTTCTGTCTATCACTACTGTTACCTGTTCTGTCTATCACTACTGTTACCTGTTCTGTCTATCACTACTGTTACCTGTTCTGTGTTACACTACTGTTACCTGTTCTGTATATCACTACTGTTACCTGTTCTGTATTACACTTCTGTTACCTGTTCTGTCTATCACTACTGTTACCTGTTCTGTCTATCACTACTGTTACCTGCTCAGTCTATACCCTACTGTTACCTATTCTGTCAAACACCACTGTTACCTGTTCTGTCTACCCACTGTTACCTGTTCTGTCTATCACTACTGTTACCTGTTCTGTCTATCACTACTGTTACCTGTTCTGTCTATCACTACTGTTACCTGTTCTGTCTAGCACTACTGTTGCCTGTTCTGTCTATCACTACTGTTACCTGTTCTGTCTATCACTACTGTTACCTGTTCTGTCTATCACTACTGTTACCTGTTCTGTCTAGCACTACTGTTGCCTGTTCTGTCTGCACTACTGTTACCTGTTCTGTCTTCCCACTGTTATCTGTTTTGTCTATCACTACTGTTACCTGTTCTGTCTATCACTACTGTTACCTGTTCTGTCTATGCACTGTTGCCTGTTCTGTCTAGCACTACTGTTACCTGTTCTGTCTAGCACTACTGTTACCTGTTCTGTCTATCACTACTGTTGCCTGTTCTGTCTAGCACTACTGTTGCCTGTTCTGTCTAGCACTACTGTTACCTGTTCTGTCTTCCCACTGTTATCTGTTTTGTCTATCACTACTGTTACCTGTTCTGTCTATCACTACTGTTACCTGTTCTGTGTTACACTACTGTTACCTGTTCTGTCTATCACTACTGTTACCTGTTCTGTCTATCACTACTGTTACCTGTTCTGTCTATCACTACTGTTACCTGTTCTGTGTTACACTACTGTTACCGGTTCTGTGTTACACTACTTTTACCTGTTCTGTTTTGCACTACTGTTACCTGCTCAGTCTATACCCTACTGTTACCTGTTTTGTCTATCTCTACTGTTACCTGTTCTGTCTACCACTACTGTTACCTGTTCTGTATTACACTACTGTTACCTGTTCTGTCTATCACTACTGTTACCTGTTCTGTCTATCACTACTGTTACCTGTTCTGTCTACCACTACTGTTACCTGTTCTGTGTTGCACTACTGTTACCTGTTCTGTCTATCACTACTGTTACCTGTTCTGTCTAGCACTACTGTTACCTGTTCTGTCTAGCACTACTGTTGCCTGTTCTGTCTAGCACTACTGTTGCCTGTTCTGTCTAGCACTACTGTTACCTGTTCTGTCTAGCACTACTGTTGCCTGTTCTGTCTAGCACTACTGTTACCTGTTCTGTCTATCACTACTGTTACCTGTTCTGTCAACCACTACTGTTACCTGTTCTGTATTACACTACTGTTACCTGTTCTGTCTATCACTACTGTTACCTGTTCTGTCTACCACTACTGTTACCTGTTCTGTCTACCACTACTGTTACCTGTTCTGTGTTACACTACTGTTACCTGTTCTGTCTATCACTACTGTTACCTGTTCTGTCTAGCACTACTGTTGCCTGTTCTGTCTTGCACTACTGTTACCTGTTCTGTCTTCCCACTGTTATCTGTTTTGTCTATCACTACTGTTACCTGTTCTGTGTTACACTACTGTTACCTGTTCTGTCTATCACTACTTTTACCTGTTCTGTTTTGCACTACTGTTACCTGCTCAGTCTATACCCTACTGTTACCTGTTTTGTCTATCTCTACTGTTACCTGTTCTGTCTACCACTACTGTTACCTGTTCTGTATTACACTACTGTTACCTGTTCTGTCTATCACTACTGTTACCTGTTCTGTCTACCACTACTGTTACCTGTTATGTCTACCACTACTGTTACCTGTTCTGTGTTACACTACTGTTACCTGTTCTGTCTATCACTACTGTTACCTGTTCTGTGTTACACTGCTGTTACCTGTTCTGTCTACCACTACTGTTACCTGTTCTGTCTATCACTACTGTTACCTGTTCTGTCTATCACTACTGTTACCTGTTCTGTGTTACACTACTGTTACCTGTTCTGTCTATCACTACTGTTACCTGTTTTGTCTATCACTACTGTTACCTGTTCTGTCTATCTCTACTGTTACCTGTTCTGTCTATCACTACTGTTACCTGTTCTGTCTATCACTACTGTTACCTGTTCTGTCTATCACTACTGTTACCTGTTCTGTCTATCACTACTGTTACCTGTTCTGTCTATCACTACTGTTACCTGTTCTGTCTACCACTACTGTTACCTGTTCTGTCTATCACTACTGTTACCTGTTCTGTCTATCACTACTGTTACCTGTTCTGTCTATCACTACTGTTACCTGTTCTGTCTATCACTACTGTTACCTGTTCTGTCTACCACTACTGTTACCTGTTCTGTCTACCACTACTGTTACCTGTTCTGTCTTCACTACTGTTACCTGTTCTGTCTATCACTACTGTTGCCTGTTCTGTCTATCACTACTGTTACCTGTTCTGTCTAGCACTACTGTTGCCTGTTCTGTCTAGCACTACTGTTGCCTGTTCTGTCTAGCACTACTGTTACCTGTTCTGTCTAGCACTACTGTTGCCTGTTCTGTCTATCACTACTGTTACCTGTTCTGTCTATCACTACTGTTACCTGTTCTGTCTACCACTACTGTTACCTGTTCTGTATTACACTACTGTTACCTGTTCTGTCTATCACTACTGTTACCTGTTCTGTCTATCACTACTGTTACCTGTTCTGTCTATCACTACTGTTACCTGTTCTGTGTTACACTACTGTTACCTGTTCTGTCTATCACTACTGTTACCTGTTCTGTCTAGCACTACTGTTGCCTGTTCTGTCTTGCACTACTGTTACCTGTTCTGTCTTCCCACTGTTATCTGTTTTGTCTATCACTACTGTTACCTGTTCTGTGTTACACTACTGTTACCTGTTCTGTGTTACACTACTGTTACCTGTTCTGTCTATCACTACTTTTACCTGTTCTGTTTTGCACTACTGTTACCTGCTCAGTCTATACCCTACTGTTACCTGTTTTGTCTATCTCTACTGTTACCTGTTCTGTCTACCACTACTGTTACCTGTTCTGTATTACACTCTGTTACCTGTTCTGTCTATCACTACTGTTACCTGTTCTGTCTACCACTACTGTTTCTGTTCTGTCTCACTACTGTTACCTGTTCTGTGTTACACTACTGTTACCTGTTCTGTCTATCACTACTGTTACCTGTTCTGTCTATCACTACTGTTACCTGTTCTGTCTACCACTACTGTTACCTGTTATGTCTACCACTACTGTTACCTGTTCTGTCTATCACTACTGTTACCTGTTCTGTGTTACACTACTGTTACCTGTTCTGTCTATCACTACTGTTACCTGTTTTGTCTATCACTACTGTTACCTGTTCTGTCTATCTCTACTGTTACCTGTTCTGTCTATCACTACTGTTACCTGTTCTGTGTTACACTACTGTTACCTGTTCTGTCTATCACTACTGTTACCTGTTTTGTCTATCACTACTGTTACCTGTTCTGTCTACCACTACTGTTACCTGTTCTGTCTATCACTACTGTTACCTGTTCTGTCTATCACTACTGTTACCTGTTCTGTCTATCACTACTGTTACCTGTTCTGTCTACCACTACTGTTACCTGTTCTGTCTATCACTACTGTTACCTGTTCTGTCTATCACTACTGTTACCTGTTCTGTCTATCACTACTGTTACCTGTTCTGTCTATCACTACTGTTACCTGTTCTGTCTACACTACTGTTACCTGTTCTGTCTACCACTACTGTTACCTGTTCTGTTACACTACTGTTACCTGTTCTGTCTAGCACTACTGTTACCTGTTCTGTCTAGCACTACTGTTGCCTGTTCTGTCTTGCACTACTGTTACCTGTTCTGTCTTCCCACTGTTATCTGTTTTGTCTATCACTACTGTTACCTGTTCTGTCTACCACTACTGTTACCTGTTCTGTGTTACACTACTGTTACCTGTTCTGTCTATCACTACTGTTACCTGTTCTGTCTATCACTACTGTTACCTGTTCTGTCTATCACTACTGTTACCTGTTCTGTGTTACACTACTGTTACCGGTTCTGTGTTACACTACTTTTACCTGTTCTGTTTTGCACTACTGTTACCTGCTCAGTCTATACCCTACTGTTACCTGTTTTGTCTATCTCTACTGTTACCTGTTCTGTCTACCACTACTGTTACCTGTTCTGTATTACACTACTGTTACCTGTTCTGTCTATCACTACTGTTACCTGTTCTGTCTACCACTACTGTTACCTGTTATGTCTACCACTACTGTTACCTGTTCTGTGTTACACTACTGTTACCTGTTCTGTCTATCACTACTGTTGCCTGTTCTGTCTAGCACTACTGTTACCTGTTCTGTCTAGCACTACTGTTGCCTGTTCTGTCTAGCACTACTGTTGCCTGTTCTGTCTAGCACTACTGTTACCTGTTCTGTCTAGCACTACTCTTGCCTGTTCTGTCTAGCACTACTGTTACCTGTTCTGTCTATCACTACTGTTACCTGTTCTGTCAACCACTACTGTTACCTGTTCTGTATTACACTACTGTTACCTGTTCTGTCTATCACTACTGTTACCTGTTCTGTCTACCACTACTGTTACCTGTTATGTCTACCACTACTGTTACCTGTTCTGTGTTACACTACTGTTACCTGTTCTGTCTATCACTACTGTTACCTGTTCTGTCTAGCACTACTGTTGCCTGTTCTGTCTTGCACTACTGTTACCTGTTCTGTCTTCCCACTGTTATCTGTTTTGTCTATCACTACTGTTACCTGTTCTGTCAACCACTACTGTTACCTGTTCTGTGTTACACTACTGTTACCTGTTCTGTCTATCACTACTTTTACCTGTTCTGTTTTGCACTACTGTTACCTGCTCAGTCTATCCCTACTGTTACCTGTTTTGTCTATCTCTACTGTTACCTGTTCTGTCTACCACTACTGTTACCTGTTCTGTATTACACTACTGTTACCTGTTCTGTCTATCACTACTGTTACCTGTTCTGTCTACCACTACTGTTACCTGTTATGTCTACCACTACTGTTACCTGTTCTGTGTTACACTACTGTTACCTGTTCTGTCTATCACTACTGTTACCTGTTCTGTGTTACACTGCTGTTACCTGTTCTGTCTACCACTACTGTTACCTGTTCTGTCTATCTCTACTGTTACCTGTTCTGTCTATCACTACTGTTACCTGTTCTGTGTTACACTACTGTTACCTGTTCTGTCTATCACTACTGTTACCTGTTTTGTTCACTACTGTTACCTGTTCTGTCTACCACTACTGTTACCTGTTCTGTCTATCACTACTGTTACCTGTTCTGTCTGTCACTACTGTTACCTGTTCTGTCTATCACTACTGTTACCTGTTCTGTCTATCACTACTGTTACCTGTTCTGTCTATCACTACTGTTACCTGTTCTGTCTACCACTACTGTTACCTGTTCTGTCTATCACTACTGTTACCTGTTTTGTCTATCACTACTGTTACCTGTTCTGTCTACACTACTGTTACCTGTTCTGTCTATCACTACTGTTACCTGTTCTGTCTACCACTACTGTTACCTGTTCTGTCTACCACTACTGTTACCTGTTCTGTGTTACACTACTGTTACCTGTTCTGTCTTCACTACTGTTCTGTTCTGTCTACACTACTGTTACCTGTTCTGTCTAGCACTACTGTTGCCTGTTCTGTTAGCACTACTGTTGCCTGTTCTGTCTAGCACTACTGTTACCTGTTCTGTCTAGCACTACTACTTGCCTGTTCTGTCTATCACTACTGTTACCTGTTCTGTCTATCACTACTGTTACCTGTTCTGTCAACCACTACTGTTACCTGTTCTGTATTACACTACTGTTACCTGTTCTGTCTATCACTACTGTTACCTGTTCTGTCTACCACTACTGTTACCTGTTATGTCTACCACTACTGTTACCTGTTCTGTGTTACACTACTGTTACCTGTTCTGTCTATCACTACTGTTACCTGTTCTGTCTAGCACTACTGTTGCCTGTTCTGTCTTGCACTACTGTTACCTGTTCTGTCTTCCCACTGTTATCTGTTTTGTCTATCACTACTGTTACCTGTTCTGTCAACCACTACTGTTACCTGTTCTGTGTTACACTACTGTTACCTGTTCTGTCTATCACTACTTTTACCTGTTCTGTTTTGCACTACTGTTACCTGCTCAGTCTATACCCTACTGTTACCTGTTTTGTCTATCTCTACTGTTACCTGTTCTGTCTACCACTACTGTTACCTGTTCTGTATTACACTACTGTTACCTGTTCTGTCTATCACTACTGTTACCTGTTCTGTCTATCTCTACTGTTACCTGTTCTGTCTATCACTACTGTTACCTGTTCTGTGTTACACTACTGTTACCTGTTCTGTCTATCACTACTGTTACCTGTTTTGTCTATCACTACTGTTACCTGTTCTGTCTACCACTACTGTTACCTGTTCTGTCTATCACTACTGTTACCTGTTCTGTCTATCACTACTGTTACCTGTTCTGTCTATCACTACTGTTACCTGTTCTGTCTATCACTACTGTTACCTGTTCTGTCTATCACTACTGTTACCTGTTCTGTCTACCACTACTGTTACCTGTTCTGTCTATCACTACTGTTACCTGTTTTGTCTATCACTACTGTTACCTGTTCTGTCTATCACTACTGTTACCTGTTCTGTCTATCACTACTGTTACCTGTTCTGTCTATCACTACTGTTACCTGTTCTGTCTACCACTACTGTTACCTGTTCTGTCTACCACTACTGTTACCTGTTCTGTGTTACACTACTGTTACCTGTTCTGTCTACCACTACTGTTACCTGTTCTGTGTTACACTACTGTTACCTGTTCTGTCTAGCACTACTGTTACCTGTTCTGTGTTACACTACTGTTACCTGTTCTGTGTTACACTACTGTTACCTGTTCTGTCTACCACTACTGTTACCTGCTCTGTGTTACACTACTGTTACCTGTTCTGTGTTACACTACTGTTACCTGTTCTGTCTATCACTACTGTTACTTGCTCTGTGTTACACTACTGTTACCTGTTCTGTCTACCACTACTGTTACCTGTTCTGTGTTACACTACTGTTACCTGTTCTGTCTATCACTACTGTTACCTGTTCTGTCTATCACTACTGTTACCTGTTCTGTCTATCACTACTGTTACCTGTTCTGTCTATCACTACTGTTACCTGTTCTGTCTATCACTACTGTTACCTGTTCTGTGTTACACTACTGTTACCTGTTCTGTATATCACTACTGTTACCTGTTCTGTATTACACTTCTGTTACCTGTTCTGTCTATCACTACTGTTACCTGTTCTGTCTATCACTACTGTTACCTGCTCAGTCTATACCCTACTGTTACCTATTCTGTCAAACACCACTGTTACCTGTTCTGTCTACCCACTGTTACCTGTTCTGTCTATCACTACTGTTACCTGTTCTGTCTATAACTACTGTTACCTGTTCTGTCTATCACTACTGTTACCTGTTCTGTCTATCACTACTGTTACCTGTTCTGTCTAGCACTACTGTTGCCTGTTCTGTCTATCACTACTGTTACCTGTTCTGTCTATCACTACTGTTACCTGTTCTGTTAGCACTACTGTTCTGTTCTGTCTACTACTGTTACTGTTGTCTTCCCCTGTTCTGTTTTGTCTATCACTACTGTTACCTGTTCTGTCTATCACTACTGTTACCTGTTCTGTCTAGCACTACTGTTGCCTGTTCTGTCTAGCACTACTGTTGCCTGTTCTGTCTTGCACTACTGTTACCTGTTCTGTCTTCCCACTGTTATCTGTTTTGTCTATCACTACTGTTACCTGTTCTGTCTACCACTACTGTTACCTGTTCTGTGTTACACTACTGTTACCTGTTCTGTCTATCACTACTGTTACCTGTTCTGTCTATCACTACTGTTACCTGCTCTGTCTATCACTACTGTTACCTATTCTGTCTATCACTACTGTTACCTGTTCTGTCTATCACTACTGTTACCTGTTCTGTGTTACACTACTGTTACCGGTTCTGTGTTACACTACTGTTACCTGCTCAGTCTATACCCTACTGTTACCTGTTTTGTCTATCTCTACTGTTACCTGTTCTGTCTACCACTACTGTTACCTGTTCTGTATTACACTACTGTTACCTGTTCTGTCTATCACTACTGTTACCTGTTCTGTCTACCACTACTGTTACCTGTTATGTCTACCACTACTGTTACCTGTTCTGTGTTACACTACTGTTACCTGTTCTGTCTATCACTACTGTTACCTGTTCTGTGTTACACTGCTGTTACCTGTTCTGTCTACCACTACTGTTACCTGTTCTGTCTATCACTACTGTTACCTGTTCTGTCTATCACTACTGTTACCTGTTCTGTCTATCACTACTGTTACCTGTTCTGTCTAGCACTACTGTTGCCTGTTCTGTCTATCACTACTGTTACCTGTTCTGTCTATCACTACTGTTACCTGTTCTGTCTATCACTACTGTTACCTGTTCTGTCTAGCACTACTGTTGCCTGTTCTGTCTGCACTACTGTTACCTGTTCTGTCTTCCCACTGTTATCTGTTTTGTCTATCACTACTGTTACCTGTTCTGTCTATCACTACTGTTACCTGTTCTGTCTAGCACTACTGTTGCCTGTTCTGTCTAGCACTACTGTTGCCTGTTCTGTCTTGCACTACTGTTACCTGTTCTGTCTTCCCACGGTTATCTGTTTTGTCTATCACTACTGTTACCTGTTCTGTCAACCACTACTGTTACCTGTTCTGTATTACACTACTGTTACCTGTTCTGTCTATCACTACTGTTACCTGTTCTGTCTATCACTACTGTTACCTGTTCTGTCTATCACTACTGTTACCTGTTCTGTGTTACACTACTGTTACCTGTTCTGTCTATCACTACTGTTACCTGTTCTGTCTATCACTACTGTTACCTGTTCTGTCTATCACTACTGTTACCTGTTCTGTGTTACACTACTGTTACCGGTTCTGTGTTACACTACTTTTACCTGTTCTGTTTTGCACTACTGTTACCTGCTCAGTCTATACCCTACTGTTACCTGTTTTGTCTATCTCTACTGTTACCTGTTCTGTCTACCACTACTGTTACCTGTTCTGTATTACACTACTGTTACCTGTTCTGTCTATCACTACTGTTACCTGTTCTGTCTACCACTACTGTTACCTGTTATGTCTACCACTACTGTTACCTGTTCTGTGTTACACTACTGTTACCTGTTCTGTCTATCACTACTGTTACCTGTTCTGTGTTACACTGCTGTTACCTGTTCTGTCTACCACTACTGTTACCTGTTCTGTCTATCACTACTGTTACCTGTTCTGTGTTACACTACTGTTACCTGTTCTGTGTTACACTACTGTTACCTGTTCTGTATTACACTACTGTTACCTGTTCTGTCTACCACTACTGTTACCTGTTCTGTCTATCACTACTGTTACCTGTTCTGTGTTACACTACTGTTACCTGTTCTGTCTATCACTACTGTTACCTGTTTTGTCTATCACTAATGTTACCTGTTCTGTCTACCACTACTGTTACCTGTTCTGTCTATCACTACTGTTACCTGTTCTGTCTACCACTACTGTTACCTGTTCTGTCTACCACTACTGTTACCTGTTCTGTCTACCACTACTGTTACCTGTTCTGTGTTACACTACTGTTACCTGTTCTGTCTACCACTACTGTTACCTGTTCTGTGTCACACTACTGTTACCTGTTCTGTCTACCACTACTGTTACCTGTTCTGTGTTACACTACTGTTACCTGTTCTGTCTATCACTACTGTTACTTGCTCTGTGTTACACTACTGTTACCTGTTATGTCTACCACTACTGTTACCTGTTCTGTGTTACACTACTGTTACCTGTTCTGTGTTACACTACTGTTACCTGTTCTGTCTATCACTACTGTTACTTGCTCTGTCTAACACTACTGTTACCTGTTCTGTGTTACACTACTGTTACCTGTTCTGTCTATCACTACTGTTAACTGCTCTGTCTACTTACTTTTACCTGCTCTGACTAGCACTTTTAGTAAATGTATTAGGATCCTCTGCCAAGGCAGCAGATACTCTTCCTGAGGTCCAAACATGTGATTGGTCCTTCTATATACACACACACACACACACACACACACACACACACACACACACACACACACACACACACACACACACACACACACACACACACACACACACACACACACACACACACACACTGATGAATTGAAATAGCATTGTTTAGATGAACAGTCACACACCCGACTGGGAGGTCTGGACATTTTTTAAAAGCTGTATTCTCCCCTCTAGTGGTCACATGCAATAACAAACACATGTACACACGCACACACACACACACAACACACACACACACACACACACACACACACACACACACACACACACACACACACACACACACACACACACACACACACACACACACACACACACACACACACACACACACACACACACACACACACACACACAACCTAAAGGCATGGGGACCATAATACTTGTGAACATAAGCAAGCATTTAAAGGTAACTGTCGATTTACTTGCATGTGACAGAAAACTAAATTGAATCTGGTCCCATAAAATAACATGGCACACGTTAGCCCTTTGCTAACCTCACCAAGTGGCAGTGATTACATCCTGGCACAACCAGTTCAATTTGGAGACGTTGTAGGATGTGTTCCAACACTTGTTCATGGATTCGTCCTTAACATCAGTCCAACATTATGCTCTGATAAGCAAACCAACTTGGCTATCACATCTGCATTGCTGTTTGGCATTTTTGGATGGGTTTCTGTACAGGACTTTGTGAGATCAGCTGATGTAAAAAAAGGCTTTATAAATACATTTGATTGATTGATTTGACTGACTGCCTTGGTTTCACCAATGAACTATCATGGTCCAAACACACCAAGACAGACGTGAAGAGGACACAACAACACCTTCCCCTTCAGGAGGCTGAAAAGATTTGGCATGGGTCCCCAGAACCTTCAAAAGTTCTACAGCTGCACCATCAAGAGCATTCTGACCAGTTGCATCGCGGCCTGGTATGGCAACTGCTCGGCATCTGACAGTAAAGCGCTACAGAGGGTAGTGCGTACGGCCTGGCATTGTGGTCTTGTGTTCGGCGCATGTGACAAATAAAGTTTGATTTGATTTGGAGGGGTTGAATCGCACATGAGACCCCACCCTTTGAAATGTGGATGTACATGTAGTCTATTGGGTTAGTGTGTTGAAAAGGGACGTAGCCAACAGCTTGAAAATGTATAAAAAGGAATTTCTGCCTTCCACACAAACACACTACTTTCGCCTAATAAACATATTGCAGGCTATATTACATGGACCTGTACACCTAAATGTAAGACCACATTTTATGCATTTTCATAATCATCTGCTTAGTCACAATACAGTATGTGTTATTCACTGGAGGACCCAAAGTGTACAGTAGAAATAATTTGCTCTCTCAGTATCATCATACAGATGGCAGTATTGCAGTTTGAGTCGGCAGTCAATGTAGGAAGACTCTTCATTAGTATATACATGTAGGCCTACAATGTTTTATAGTTTATGCATAATTATAATCATTTTAATTGACCATCGAAGGACCGAGTTGGAACAGTTTTTTCCTGAGAAATAAAGCTTGATGCAAAGTGGGCTCAAACCCACGGTTAAAACGCACTCTCAATTACGAGTGACCGCTTTAGCAGTGGGTGCCACCTAGAAACAGTTAATAGTTCAATTAAACAATTAAGGTTGCGCTAATGATAACCTATATGACTCCTAGGCTTTTCGTTAAAACATTTTTAAAATTTACGATAAACTTTCTTGGAAGGACCTAATTTATATTTTTCCCATAAAAGCACATGGATGTGTGCGAATCAGACATGATATATTTGATAGGTGGAAGAAGAAGTTGTGCCAGGATTATGTAATCAGTGCCGCCTGGTGCTACTTGTACCACGTTATCTGATGGGACGAGATAGAATTTAGCGTTTGGTCACATCCAAGTAAATCAAACATGTTAATTGCCTGACTCATTTTGTGCGTAAGAACATGAGGTGCGTTCAAGTCCAAAACCCAACCCCTCCCAGTTTTTCAACTGGTCTTTCAGTACAGCGTCCGTTTCCGTTCAATTGTACGTTCCAGAACGTAAAAATGTGCTGAATGCAGCCTGGTTTAACTTTAAATGGGTGCTTATGTTCACATGTATTGACAAATTTTGTTGATGTTATGAATTAATCAACAACATTGTTCTACAAAACAAGGAGAGAAGGACAGCATTGACCTCCTAGCCTTTTGATTGGACATCAACACCTTGACACCTCTCATAGGACTACAACACCCTCTGGACAGGAGGAATAGGTGTTATAGGATGTCTTCGCTACTGTCAGAACCAAACACTGACACACACCGAACACACGCACAGATGCCCACACTCACACACACACTGACTAGATGATTCCCTGATTTTCAGGGGTGAATGTATAATTAATTTATTCCTGGTACGGGACCTCCTATATACCTGCTATATATCAAACATTTTTGTTTGGCATCATTGTAAATAATAAATTGTTCTTAAATGACTTGCCTAGTTAAATAAACATCTCTGCCTTGGCAAAGTATCTGTGTTCTCATCGAACCACATAGCATTTTTGGAGCGAAGGCTATAACGTTACCACCCGTTTTCAAGTACATTTACTTCCCTTTTCATGCCTCTGACATGTGCTAATGATTAAAAAAAGTGGTATAGTAGCCTACAGTGTTCTTGACATGTTGCTTTAATTATTTTGATAAGCTCATGTTTTTACCGGTATGGCGTACCCTCACTATTTATTTTGCCGGGACGCCTTACTGGACCGTACATCCTTTTACTTTGACCACTGTTGATTTGATTTATCCATGGGAAATTCTTTATTCTGGCACTAGCCCCGTCCCGTACCTACCCTACACCACGTAAGACTGAACGTGACTTTCCTATTTGCTGATATTTTCTCTGTCCTCATCATGCCCAGTTGCCAAACAAAAAAGCCACGTTGACGAACTGGACTGAAGTCTACTGCTGCTGTTTTCCCCAGAAAAATAGATCTTAACGAGCGATTTTCACTCTTCCCGAAATTTATAAATTAGATTACAGATGTCTTCGCCTCCGAAGGAAAGAATCGAGACCAAAGGAGGACATCTCCCGGCTGGTATTAAACCTTATATTTCTTTTTACAGCACAAACATCGCTTTTGTTTTCATGGTTCAACTGACATTGTATCACTGCATACGCATTAGGCCTATGTCAATAATTGTGTTGGACAACGTTAGTTAGATACACACACGACTCAAGTAGCTAGACTAACATTTGTGTGCTGTAGAACGACATCTGAAAGCTTACGAAATATGTTTGTTGTTGTTGTTGTTGCCTGCCGCTAAGTCTGATTTCCCTAATTACGCATTACGCCTGTTACGCCTGTACATTGAGATCTAACGTTGTACATGTTGCGGATGTTTTATTGCCGGTGCGCCATCAATCCTAGGCCTGTATCTTCTATTGTGACCTAGTTAGTATAGTGGAAGCTACCGTATGAAGCCTGGGTGCCAGTCTGTTTGGTTGTCATTCCACTTATTGCTATAGGTTTGACATGACAATTCCATAAGGAGTTGGCAAGAGAGCAGAAACAGACTGGCTTCCAGGCTATGTAGCTAAAGTCTATGTGGGGGATCTGATAACAGTCCTACGGAGTAGCCTACGTGGACATAGAAAGTAGGGCACGTAGCCATAACGGACTAAAGTAGCTACTAGCTAATGTTGCTAGGACTGCCAGGTGGTGAAAAGACATGCTCTCATTAGTAGGATATGCCTTGTCTTAAAATACTCTACGGGTGTTGTCATACCATTTTTGTTAATTTAGTAGGGTTCGCTTAATTTTTTGTCCAATGTGAACATTCCAAAGGAACTCAGACCCCTCGAGTCCCAGAAGCGAAACGAACTGAGACCGAGAGGGGGTCTGAGTTTGGTTTGCTTGAAATCCTCAGTCCGGTTTTCCTTTTTTTTCGGGCAATGTGAACACAAAGCTCCCTATGTCCGTTTGTCATTATTCCAGCACCACACACTAGTCTACTGCAACACTGTTTCCCCTGCCATAACCCCTCACATTGGTGTCACAATTGAGAGAAGATTTTGTGGGTTCGGAGAAACTAAACGTGTTCTGTTTTGGGATATTGGTTAGCAATTGTCAAGGATGCACAGAAATGCCAAAATATGAGTTTTTAGGTTATTTGTTTACAGTATGTGATATATAGGCTAAGAGTTTCATAAGATGTTTATTGATTGTGGAGTTTGAATAGTGTGAAGACAACAGGGTACAACAATAAATTGTAGCTCTTACAACATTCAATTACAGCATTATTTAATCTGCCGTTATTCTTTTGCTATTTATTCTGTTACTATTAACATGTCAATATTATTGGTATCTTCTGATTATGATGATTGGCATCTTTTAACTAAATGCAATTTCTTTGCTTCCAAAATGTAAGTAGGCATATAGCTTTCTGACCAGATGGAATGACTTTTCCTGCACATTGTACATTTACATTTAAGTCATTTAGCAGACGCTCTTATCCAGAGCGACTTACAAATTGGAAAAACCCAGAGTGCATTGAGTGAATGTTGGAAAAAGATCTTGGTTCCTTTCTAAACAACCACAAAATAGTTGGTTGGGAACTGGCAGAAGAGTTGAGTCCTCATTCAAGGGCAATGTGAATGCGAAGAGAACAGAGTTCTTTAGTGTGTTTTTTACCCCAGGGTTCACTTTAATGAGGACTGAGATCGGTTATTTTAAAGAGGATTATATGTGAATACCTTAGGTATTGTTTTTGACCAAGTCCACCTCTTCTGCAGGTGGGCCTGTAGCCTTCTAGGCTATCTGACTGTCTGTGGTTCATTTTACAGCTTTGGCGAAGGGATTTTTTTTTGCGCCTCAGCCTTTTGTCCACACTACCCTAATGCAGCATTTCCCAAACTCTGTCCTGGGGAACTGCATATTTTGGTTTTTGCCCTAGCACCAGACTGATAAAAATAATGTAAACTCTGTCCTGGGGAACTGCATATTTTGGTTTTTGCCCTAGCACCAGACTGATAAAAATAATGTAAACTCTGTCCTGGGGAACTGCATATTTTGTTTTTGCCCTCGCACCAGACTGATAAAAATAATGTAAACTCTGTCCTGGGGAACTGCATATTTTTGTTTTTGCCCTAGCACCAGACTGATAAAAATAATGTAAACTCTGTCCTGGGGAACTGCATATTTTTGTTTTTGCCCTAGCACCAGACTGATAAAAATAATGTAAACTCTGTCCTGGGGAACTGCATATTTTTGTTTTTGCCCTAGCACCAGACTGATACATTATTTTTAAGTTTGATGCTGAGTTGATTATTTGAATCAGATGTGTTGTGCTAGGGCAACAAAAGCAAAATGCGCAGCCTTTGGGGTCCCCAGGACCGAGTTTGGGAAACACTGCCTAATGTGTGTAGGTGTTAATGTATAACAGTGATAAAGATGTGTGTTGATGTAAATTCATTGTGTGTGACAGTGAAGGCAGGGGGGATGAGGATCGTGCAAAAGCACCAGGGAGCAGCTCCACCTGAGCCGCCTCCTGTCAAGGACAAGGACGACGAAGAGTTTGTGGAGGAGCCTAGGTAACGCACAAACACACACACACACAAAATAGTTTTTAAAACAATGGAAAAGTGGAGCGTGCATATGTATTCACTCCTTTTGCTATGAAGCCCCTAAATGAGACCTGGTGCAACCAATTACCTTCAGAAGTCACATAATTTGTTAGATTGCACACAGGTGGACTTTAAGTGTCACATGATCTGTCACATGATCTCAGTACACACACACACACACACACACACACACACACACACACACACACATCTGTTCTGAAAGGCCCCAGAGTCTGCAACACCACCAAGCAAGTGGCACCATGAAGACCAAGGAGCTCTCCAAACAGGTCATGGACAAAGTTGTGGAGAATTACAGATCGGGGTTGGGTTCTAAAAATATCTGAAATGTTGAACATCCCACAGAGCACCACTAAATCCGTTATTAACAAATGGCAAGAATATGGCACCACAACAAACCTGCCAAGAGAGGGCTGCCCACCAAAACTCACGGCCAGGCAAGGAGGGCATTAATAATGGAGGCAGCAAAGAGACCAACGATAACCCTGAAAAATCTGCAAATCTCCACAGCAGAGATTGGAGTATCGGTCCATAGGATCAATTTAAGCCGTACACTCTACAGAGCTGAGCTTTACGGAAGAGTGGCCAGAAAAAAGCCATTGCTTAAAGAAAAAAATAAGCAAACACGTTTGGTGTTCGCCAAAGGGCATGTGGGAGATTCCCCAAACATATGGAAGAAGGCACTCTGGTCAGATGAGACTGAAATTGATATTTTTGGCCATCAAGGAAAACGCTATGTCTGGTGCAAACCCAACACCTCCCATCACCCCGTGAACACCATCCTCACAGTGAAGCATGGCGGCAGCAGCATGCTGTGGCAATGTTTTTCATTGGCAGGGACTGAGAAAATGGTCAGAATTGAAGGAATGATGGATGGCGCTAAGTACAGGGAAAGTTTTGAGGGAAACATGTTTGAGAGATTTGAGACTGGGACGGCGGTTCACCTTCCAGCAGGACAATGACCCTAAGAATACTGCTAAAACAACACGAGTGGTTTAAGGGGAAACATTTTAAATGTCTTGGAATGACCTCGTCAAAGCCCAGACCTCAATCAAATTGAATCTGTGATATGACTTAAAGATTGCTGTACACCAGCGGGACCCATCCAACCTGAAGGAGCAGATTTGCCTTGAAGAATGGGCAAAAATCTCAGTGGCTATATGTGCCAAGCTTGTAGAGACACCCCAAGAGACATGCAGCTGTAATTGCTGCAAAAGGTGTCTCTGCAAAGTATTGACTTTAAGGGGGGGGGGGGTGAATAGTTATGCACGCTCCAGTTCTGTTTTTTGTCTTGTTTGTTTCACAATAAAAAATATTTCGCACTTTTGAAGTGGCAGGAATGTTGTGTAAATCAAATGATACAACCCCCCACACACACAAACAAATCTATTTTACTTCCAGGTTGTAAGGCAACAAATATGAAAAATGCCAAGGGGGGTGAATACTTTCACAAGCCACTGTACCTGCACACATATACAGTTGAAGTCAGAAGTTTCCCTACACCTTTAGCCAAATACATTTAAACTCAGTTTTTCACAATTCCTGACATTTAATCTCAGTGAAAATTCCCTGTCTTAGGTCAGTTAGGATCACCACTTTATTTTAAGAATGTGAAATGTCACAATAATAGTAGTGAATTGTTTTTTTCACCATATTCCCAGTCAGAAGTTTACATACACTCAATTAGTATTTGGTAGCATTGCCTTTAAACTGTAACTTGGGTCAAATGTTTCGGGTAGTCTTTCACAAGCTTCCCACAATAAGTTAGGTGAATTTTGACCCATTCCTCCTGACAGAGCTGGTGTAACTGAGTCAGGTTTGTAGGCCTCCCTGCTCACTCACGCTTTTTCAGTTCTACCCACAAATTTTCTATAGGATTGAGGTCAGGGCTTTGATGGCCACGCCAATATCTTGACTTTGTTCTCCTTAAGCCATTTTGCCACAACTTTGGAAGTATGCTTGGGGTCATTGTCCATTTGGAAGACCCATTCGCGAACAAGCTCTAACTGATGTCTTGAGATGTTGCTTCAATACATCCACATAATTTCCCTACCTCATGCCATCTATTTTGTTAAGTGCACCAGTCCCTCCTGCAGCAAAACACCCCCACAACATGATGCTGCCACCCCGGTGCTTCACAGTTGAGATGGTGTTCTTAGACTTGCAAGCCTCCTCCTTTTTCCTCCAAACATAACAACTGTCTTTATGGCCAAACAGTTCTATTTTTGTTTAATCAGATTAGAGGACATTTCTCCAAAAAGTACGGTCTTTGTCCCCATGTACAGTTGCAAACCGTAGTCTGTTTTTTTTATGGCGGTTTTGGAGTAGTGGCTCCTTCCTTGCTGAGTGGCCTTTTCAGGTTGTCAATATAGGACTCGTATATGTTTGAGGCTATACTTTGTTGGAAAAATGCGTGGTGCTTCATGCCCCCCCCCCCACTAAGATCTGCTCTGGGTCTCGACTGTTGAGCAATGTCTGTTTATCCAGGTGAAATATTTACACCACACTGTGTGTGTGTGTGTGTTGCGTTTACCTCTGTGTGTACTCTCCAAAACCTGTTGAGCAACACGGTGAGAGTTTTGTATAAACGTTAAAACTGAGCTGTGGCTCTCACTCCTCTCTTTGGCCGGTCCTTGGGAGCAAGCAGGAGCGAAAGAGGTTTAAAGTATTGGCTTACCCTATGCCCCAGCCTGAAGAGGGAGGTTGCCATAACAGCTCCTGCCCCGGGTCCTCTGGATAGATCAGAGGCAGCAGTGAAAGTGCCCGTGTGAAATGCAGTAGAAATCCTCTGAGGTCATCTTGGTTCTTACCCTGGCTCTGGCTTTCCTTCAGTCGCTCATTTAAGAGCAAGGTTAGTGTGTGTGTGTGTCCTGCGTGCATGCCTGTGTCCACTCTGAGAGCAGGTGGATGCTGTATAGCAGCCAGTGGAGCGAGGTCACCAAGGGAACGCCTGTCATATACAATTTAGACCTAGATGGAGAGATGGGAGGAAAGGGAGAGAAGTTTACAGTAAAGGCAACAGAGCATCGCCATAAGCACTTCCTGTACACAGCCTAAGGGGTGGGACCAACCCTAACTCTGAAGCTCTTTTTTTTTTTTCAACTCGCGCACTTGCTCTCCCCCACTCTTGCTCTCCCCCACTCTTGCTCTCCCCCACTCTTGCTCTCCCCACTCTTGCTCTCCCCCACTCTTGCTCTCCCCCACTCTTGCTCTCCCCCACTCTTGCTCTCCCCCACTCTTGCTCTCTATCCCTCTCCCGCTAGCATTTCTCTACACCCGCAATAACATCTGCTAAACACGTGTATATGACAAATAAAATTATTTCTCTTTATCCCCTTTTTTTTGTCTCTCTTTCCCCTCATCTTTCCCCTCATCTTGTCTATCTGCACTCCAGACGACTGACTGACTGCGCCTCAATCCTCTAATCTCAGCGGAACTCGTTTTCTCACTGATTAAATTGCTCTCATACCAGTGTAGTTAGATTGTAATAACATGTTGACATTACTTGAAGATAACGTTTAGGCTACTTTAAGTGAAGTACTCCAATACAGGTATACTGCAGCGAAGTTGGCCTGTGTCTGTCAGTCATTAACGTCTTGACAAGGCCGCTGGTGTTGTACCAAGGACGCTAGCGACTTTATGTAGGTTACCTTAATTGTGTATGCTACGTTAAGTCTCTCTGCTGCCCTGCCCAAACCTCCAGAGGTAGAAGCTGAGGACAGCTTTTCACCTCCGGTAATGGTTCTGCTGTTACATCAGACAGGACTCGTTTCTCATGTCAAGGTCCATTTCCATCTCGGATCTCTCTCTCTCCCCTCCCCTCATTACCCCCCCCCTTTCCTCCCTCTCCCCTACTGTGTGAGTTGCAGTGTAGAACCAGTCCAGTATTAATGATAGTCATTTAGCAGGGTGGCAGGCAGATCCACAGCATCACAGTACTATGAATGAGCTCACGGAGGTCTCTTTCTCTCGCCGTCTGTGTATGTTTGTTCAATTGGATCAAACAAAGCACTTTCTGTTCCTGTCTTTTATAACCCCCTGTAAGAGAAACTCCAGAGTTGATGGTCAGTGTTTCTGACATCGACACGGGCATACATTCATCAGGCAATTAATCTCAACAAAATGTGATCGTGTCTCGTCAAATAATTGACATTGAGGTAGGAGTCTGATGTGTTTAACCCCTCTTTCTGTCTCTAGCCCACCAAAGCCCACTGTGGTCGTGTCAGGAGTGGTTACAAAGGTAAGACCAGAGAGTGTGTGTGTGTGGTGTGTGTGTGTGTGTGTGTGTGTGTGTGTGTGTGACCCACCCAGATGTCCTTGACAGGGTCAGATGGGCCAAGACTGCTCCTAGCGTCGTGTTAGCACTGAACACAGATTGTTGGAGAGAGATACCAGATATCACCTCGGACTGGATTCTTCACCAACGCACACACACTAAGCTTAGCCTACCCTGGCCCCTAGGATATTGCCATTTACCCCCACCCTTTCCACTCACACCATGCTTACCCCCATCTAAACTCACCCCTCTGGGGTCTCTACTAGCTCTCTCTGTACATCTAGGCTTGCCTTTTTATTCTCTATTTGTCTGTGCTGCCATACCTGCAGGCTGCGACAGCCTTAAATAAAGCCTGACGAACCAGGGTGCAGCTGCAGAGATTATATTCTCCCACTGAAAGTGACCTGAGAGAGGGGTTCTACATCTCCCTGATCCAAGTCTAACCTTACTGCCTCAGATTTATATTTGTTGAGGTTTGGTAAACTAAACTAAGTTCCGCTCATTTATATTGCATTCCTATGGAGAGAGAAAGAGATGTCTCTCTGTACATACTGTACATCTCTCTCCACCTCTCATTCCATCTCTCAAACACACAAATACATTTCTCTATAGCACACACATTCTCAATCACTCACCCTCACACTGATACACACCCCTTCCCTTCCTTTCTCTCTCCCTCACACTGATACACACCCCATCCCTTTCTTTCTCTCTCCCTCACGCTGATACACACCCCATCCCTTTCTTTCTCTCTCCCTCACGCTGATGCACACCCCATCCCTTTCTTTTTCTCTCCCTCACGCTGATGCACACCCCATCCCTTCCTTTCTCTCTCCCTCACGCTGATACACACCCCATCCCTTTCTTTCTCTCTCCCTCACGCTGATGCACACCCCATCCCTTCCAGTCTCTCTCCCTCACGCTGATACACACCCCATCCCTTTCTTTCTCTCTCCCTCACGCTGATGCACACCCCATCCCTTTCTTTCTCTCTCCCTCACGCTGATGCACACCCCATCCCTTTCTTTTTCTCTCCCTCACGCTGATGCACACCCCATCCCTTCCTTTCTCTCTCCCTCACGCTGATACACACCCCATCCCTTTCTTTCTCTCTCCCTCACGCTGATGCACACCCCATCCCTTCCAGTCTCTCTCCCTCACGCTGATACACACCCCATCCCTTCCTTTCTCTCTCCCTCATGCTGATGCACACCCCATCCCTTCCAGTCTCTCCCTCACGCTGATACACACCCCATCCCTTCCTTTCTCTCTCCCTCATGCTGATGCACACCCCATCCCTTCCTTTCTCTCTCCCTCACGCTGATGCACACCCCATCCCTTCCTTTCTCTCTCCCTCACGCTGATGTACACCCCATCCCTTCCTTTCTCTCTCCCTCACGCTGATACACACCCCATCCCTTCCTTTCTCTCTCCCTCATGCTGATGCACACCCCATCCCTTCCTTTCTCTCTCCCTCACGCTGATGTACACCCCATCCCTTCCTTTCTCTCTCCCTCACGCTGATGCACACCCCATCCCTTCCTTTCTCTCTCCCTCACGCTGATGTACACCCCATCCCTTCCTTTCTCTCTCCCTCACGCTGATGCACACCCCATCCCTTCCTTTCTCTCTCCCTCACGCTGATGCACACCCCATCCCTTCCTTTCTTTCTCCCTCACGCTGATGCACACCCCATCCCTTCCTTTCTCTCTCCCTCACGCTGATGCACACCCCATCCCTTCCTTTCTCTCTCCCTCACGCTGATGCACACCCCATCCCTTCCTTTCTCTCTCCCTCACGCTGATACACACCCCATCCCTTCCTTTCTCTCTCCCTCACGCTGATACACACCCCATCCCTTCCTTTCTCTCTCCCTCACGCTGATGCACACCCCATCCCTTCCTTTCTCTCTCCCTCACGCTGATACACACCCCATCCCTTCCTTTCTCTCTCCCTCACGCTGATGCACACCCCTTCCTTTCTTTCTCCCTCACGCTGATACACACCCCATCCCTTCCTTTCTCTCTCCCTCACGCTGATACACACCCCATCCCTTCCTTTCTTTCTCCCTCACGCTGATGCACACCCCATCCCTTCCTTTCTTTCTCCCTCACGCTGATGCACACCCCATCCCTTTCTTTTCTCTCCCTCACGCTGATGCACACCCCATCCCTTCCTTTCTCTCTCCCTCACGCTGATACACACCCCATCCCTTTCTTTCTCTCTCCCTCACGCTGATGCACACCCCATCCCTTCCAGTCTCTCTCCCTCACGCTGATACACACCCCATCCCTTCCTTTCTCTCTCCCTCATGCTGATGCACACCCCATCCCTTCCAGTCTCTCTCCCTCACGCTGATGTACACCCCATCCCTTCCTTTCTCTCTCCCTCACGCTGATACACACCCCATCCCTTCCTTTCTCTCTCCCTCATGCTGATGCACACCCCATCCCTTCCTTTCTCTCTCCCTCACGCTGATGTACACCCCATCCCTTCCTTTTCTCTCTCCCTCACGCTGATACACACCCCATCCCTTCCTTTCTCTCTCCCTCATGCTGATGCACACCCCATCCCTTCCTTTCTCTCTCCCTCACGCTGATGTACACCCCATCCCTTCCTTTCTCTCTCCCTCACGCTGATGCACACCCCATCCCTTCCTTTCTCTCTCCCTCACGCTGATGTACACCCCATCCCTTCCTTTCTCTCTCCCTCACGCTGATGCACACCCCATCCCTTCCTTTCTCTCTCCCTCACGCTGATGCACACCCCATCCCTTCCTTTCTTTCTCCCTCACGCTGATGCACACCCCATCCCTTCCTTTCTCTCTCCCTCACGCTGATGCACACCCCATCCCTTCCTTTCTCTCTCCCTCACGCTGATGCACACCCCATCCCTTCCTTTCTCTCTCCCTCACGCTGATACACACCCCATCCCTTCCTTTCTCTCTCCCTCACGCTGATACACACCCCATCCCTTCCTTTCTCTCTCCCTCACGCTGATGCACACCCCATCCCTTCCTTTCTCTCTCCCTCACGCTGATACACACCCCATCCCTTCCTTTCTCTCTCCCTCACGCTGATGCACACCCCTTCCTTTCTTTCTCCCTCACGCTGATGCACACCCCATCCCTTCCTTTCTCTCTCCCTCACGCTGATACACACCCCATCCCTTCCTTTCTTTCTCCCTCACGCTGATGCACACCCCATCCCTTCCTTTCTTTCTCCCTCACGCTGATGCACACCCCATCCCTTCCTTTCTTTCTCCCTCACGCTGATGCACACCCCATCCCTTCCTTTCTTTCTCCCTCACGCTGATACACACCCCATCCCTTTCTTTTCTCTCCCTCACGCTGATGCACACCCCATCCCTTCCTTTCTCTCTCCCTCACGCTGATGCACACCCCATCCCTTCCTTTCTCTCTCCCTCACGCTGATGCACACCCCATCCCTTCCTTTCTCTCTCCCTCACGCTGATACACACCCCATCCCTTCCTTTCTCTCTCCCTCACGCTGATACACACCCCATCCCTTCCTTTCTCTCTCCCTCACGCTGATGCACACCCCTTCCTTTCTCTCTCCCTCACGCTGATGCACACCCCTTCCTTTCTGTCTCCCTCACGCTGATGCACACCCCTTCCTTTCTTTCTCCCTCACGCTGATGCACACCCCATCCCTTCCTTTCTCTCTCCCTCACGCTGATGCACACCCCATCCCTTCCTTTCTTTCTCCCTCACGCTGATGCACACCCCATCCCTTCCTTTCTTTCTCCCTCACGCTGATGCACACCCCATCCCTTCCTTTCTTTCTCCCTCACGCTGATGCACACCCCATCCCTTCCTTTCTCTCTCCCTCACGCTGATGCACACCCCATCCCTTCCTTTCTCTCTCCCTCACGCTGATGCACACCCCATCCCTTCCTTTCTTTCTCCCTCACGCTGATGCACACCCCATCCCTTCCTTTCTTTCTCCCTCACGCTGATGCACACCCCATCCCTTCCTTTCTTTCTCCCTCACGCTGATGCACACCCCATCCCTTCCTTTCTTTCTCCCTCACGCTGATGCACACCCCATCCCTTCCTTTCTCTCTCCCTCACGCTGATGCACACCCCATCCCTTCCTTTCTTTCTCCCTCACGCTGATGCACACCCCATCCCTTCCTTATATATTTATATACCTACCTCATATACATTGCCATCCTAGTTTGATCTTATTCCACTGTGTGTGAGTGCTTGCGCTTGCATTCCCGTCCATATATCCAGAGGTTTATATAGATGATGTAACCTTCCATCTGGTCTCCCTACTGCACCATAATATCAATCCATGCATTTATTTATTTCTGTTTACACACAAACCAAGACAACGTTGACTAATTTCCAGGCAAATACACCACATAGATTTCCTTATAGAGATTAGGATGTATGCTAGTGACCTAGAGAACTGATACAGGAGTTTTATTGTACCAGCTCCAGTGGACTGTAATAAAGGGGTCTGAGTGGTGTCATGCCCAGATTCAGGCCTCCTAACCTGGATAATGATGTCTGCCACACCCCTGGCTCCCTTGATCGTAGGTCTTTCAGATCTATAGGAGTTATTGTCTTAAACTGAAACATTCAAGAATATACATTGCACAACATTAGATCGCATGCATGCACAGACACACAGATAAGATGTATAAAAGTGTGTGCGTGCATGTGTGGTGTGTGTGTATTCTCTATACTGCTGTGTTAGCATTTCCTAGAGATTTGAAGCTGGTGAGTCATTCACAGCCAGCACAACTCTCTTATCTATCAGATATTATGACCTACACCACTGTTACACACTACAGTACTCTTCTGGAACGCTACACAATTCTCCTGGGGGAGAGGGGGAAAGAGAGTGAGCGGAAGATTATGAAGAGGGGCAGTTTGTTTTTATGAGTTATACTTTCATCCTCTGTCTGTAGGTGAATCTGATCCTCACCCTATGGTATTAATGGACTTGTGTACTAACCCTTCTCTTTTTATTTAACCTTTATTTAAACTATGCAAGTCAGTGAAGAACACAATGACGGCCTACCCCGGCCAAACTAACCCCGGACGACACTGGGCCAATAGGGCGGCGCACAATCAGAGGGAAGACTGCCAATCAAGTTCTTTAGTCTTAACTACAGCACTACATGTGAAGCAATGGAGTGTAAGAAGTAAATGCGTTTGGTTTTGATGGGATTTGACATCGTGGTATCGAAGGGAGGATGTGACATCGTGGTATCGAAGGGAGGATGTGACATCGTGGTATCGAAGGGAGGATGTGACATCGTGGTATCGGAGGGAGGATGTGACATCGTGGTATCGGAGGGAGGATGTGACATCGTGGTATCGGAGGGAGGATGTGACATCGTGGTATCGGAGGGAGGATGTGACATCGTGGTATCGGAGGGAGGATGTGACATCGTGGTATCGGAGGGAGGATGTGACATCGTGGTATCGGAGGGAGGATGTGACATCGTGGTATCGGAGGGAGGATGTGACATCGTGGTATCGGAGGGAGGATGTGACATCGTGGTATCGGAGGGAGGATGTGACATCGTGGTATCGGAGGGAGGATGTGACATCGTGGTATCGAAGGGAGGATGTGGCATCGTGGTATCGAAGGGAGGATGTGGCATCGTGGTATCGGAGGGAGGATGTGGCATCGTGGTATCGAAGGGAGGATGTGTATTTGTGGGCTGGGTTCATGGAACTTCAGATCGAGGGTTGAGACCATGTGGGTAGACACTCCTGGGACACTCCTCCATTTGAATTCGATCTCTTTTTTGACAGCAATCCCTTTTTTTAAAATTTAAACCACTTTCCATACGTCTGCCCATGGAAGAAGTGGTCAGAAAGCTCAAAGTTAACACGTTTTGCATTTCCCACCCTAACATGAGACATCCATGTCTTCATCACTGGAAAAGGTTGAGTTTGATTATAATTTGAAAGTATACAAACAGTTATTTTTACTATTTCCTACATTGTAGAATAATAGTGAAGACATCAAAACTATGAAATAACACATGGAATCAGGTAGTAACCAGAAAAGTGTTAAACAAATCAACATACAGTTGAAGTTGGAAGTTTACATACACCTTAGCCAGAAGCTATACTGTTACACTGGCAAAACTAAAGTGCCTATAAGAACATCCATTAGTCAAAGGTATATGGAATACAAATGGTATAGAGGGAAATAGTCCTATAAATACTATATTAATTACAACCTAAAACCTCTTACCTTGGAATATTGAAGACTCATGTTAAAAGGAACCACCAGCTTTCTTATGTTCTCATGTTCTGAGCAAGGAACTTAAACGTTAGCTATCTTACATGGCACATATTGCACTTTCTTCTCCAACACTTTGTTTTTGCATTATTTAAACCAAATGGAACATGTTTATTTATTTGAGGCTAAATATATTTGTATTGATGTATTATATTAAGTTAAAATAAGTTTATTCAGTATTATTGTTATTGTCATTATTACAAATACATTTTAATAATTGGCTGATTAATCGTTATCGGCTTTTTTTGGTCCTCCAATAATCGGTATAGGCGTTGAAAAATCATAATCGGTCGACCTCCATTCTGTGTACCCCCCACCGTCACAATTGATTGACTCAAACGCATTAAGAAGGAAAGAAATTCCACAAATGAACTTTTAACAAGGCACACCTGTTAATTGAAATGCATTCCAGTTAACATGAAGCTGGTTGAGAGAATGCCGAGAGTGTGCTAAGCTGTCAAGGCGACGGGTGGCTGTTTTGAAGAATCTCAAATATAAAAAATATTTGTTTATATTTTTATAACACTTTTTTGGTTACTACATGATTCCATGTGTGTTATTTCATAGTTTTGATGTCTTCACTATTATTCTACAATATAGAAAGTAGTACAAATAAAGAAACTCTTGAATGAGTAGGTGTCCTAAAACTTTTGAGCAGTTGTGAATCGGGGGGGTTTAAACCTTTTTAACGTCATTTATCATTTGAGATTATTTTTTTAAATTTTTTAATTTTTTAAATATTTGTTTATGTTGTAGCTGAGATTTTTGTTGTGCCTGCCATCGGTTGAGACACAACATGCTCTTAAATACAGGGTGGGTGTCATTTCAATCATAGAAATAGAATTCATATAATTGACCTATTCCTTCAGACCACTGCATTTTAACTAGTACACCATTTGAAATTGAACTGAAATGTTTTCCTTCTAATTACTAACATAATGATGGCCACCGGTCTACTTGTTGCTGAATGTCAACTTTGAAATAAATGTTCATGTCTTTTCTATTATCTATATTTATATGATTTCAATAGGTTTCCTATGGAAGATTGACAGTATAATTTAAAACAGATATTCCCATTCAAGTCGGTGTTCTATGATGTGTGGACTTCCATCTTTGTGATACCTTTTGAACGTCGAAATTGAAATTATATTCCCACTTGAGTACGTTTATCAGCCGAAACATCTCACCCACCCTGTATTCAAGAGCGTGTTGTATCTCAACCGATGGCGAGCACAACATAACCTCATATGATGTAAAATAGGTTCTAAGCTACAACATTATTTTTTGATAGTTTACCTATTTAAGGTTACATTTTTACTTTAAAAAAAATATATATATATTAAATAGTTTGACAACCCTGTTTGTAAGCTTTTAAAATGATGTTTATCTTCTCCAGTGATGAAGACATGGATGTCTTATGGCATGGCGGGGAATGCAAAATGGCTCAACTTTCAGCACCTTTTATCTCTAAGGTCCAAAGGGTCAAGTTCTGAGGACTTCTACAATGGGAAAATATGTATGGAAGGTTTTGTTCAAATCAAAAGGGGTTCAGTCAAAAAGTGATTGAAATTAAATGGATTTACTCTCCTAGGTCTCTGTACTGGATTCTACTGTGTGTGTACACACACACAGCATCCCTGTGGTAATTAATCAGAGCGCCTGAATATTTAGAATAGACTGGGGTCAAACAGATCTGCACACCAGGAGAAACTGCGCGTAGACATACAAGTGATAGACACCACACACAGGTGCTGCTGGATGCTTGGAGGAGCACTAAGGCCAGTGTGATGTATTGAAGCTATAGGGCTCTGACTAAAAGGCCTGTAGTCTGAGGGCTGATCAGCTTGAGGAAAGTGTGTGTGTGTGTGTGTGTGTGTGTGTGAACACCTTTTGTTCTGTAACACACCTGTACTAAGTGGATGTGTGTGTGAACACCTTTTGTACTGTAACACACCTGTACTAAGTGGATGTGTGTGGTTGTGTTCTTAGGGTGATAAGGACTTCACCCCGGCGGCAGCCCAGGTAGCTCACCAGAAGCCCCAGCCGTCTGTCACCAAGATGCCCCAGAACCAGCACCTCACCCAACAAATCCACCAGCCCCGCAAGTGAGGCTACCGCCAAGCTTACCATCCCTCCGCTAACTCTGCTACTGTTGGCCCCACAAGGCGCCAGCAATCTTCCCAGACACAGCTCTACGGTCAGTTTTGTGTTTACCCCCCTCCAATGGTTAAGTAAGGATTTGAGGAGGCGAAACTGATCCTAAATCTGTGACTAAGGGCAAGCCAATGCAACGCATCATCAATGAACCACATCAGCCAACCTATCACAGCAGCCTACCGACCAACACAACAACCACAAACCAATCAAAGAACTGGACAACCAATCAATTAAGCATGCAACCAATTACCATAAGTGCTCAGGTTACCAGGGAATCAATCCCCTGTTAAGCATTCCATGTGATCCCACTCTCCTCATACTTGGGTTATTATACTGAACAGAAATATAAACGCAACAATTTTGTCCTCGCACTGTTAAATGCGTTTATTTTCAGCAAACTTAACATGTGTAAATATTTCTCTGGACATAACAAGATTCAACAACTGTGACAAACTGAACAAGTTCCACAGACGTGACTAACAGAAATGGAATAATGTGTCCCTGAACAAGGGGAGGTCAAAAGTAACAGTCAGTATCTGGTGTGGCCACCAGCTGCATTAAGTACTGCAGTGCACTTCCTCCTCATGGACTGCACCAGATTTGCCAGTTCTTGCTGTGAGATGTTACCCCACTCTTTCACGAAGGCAACTGCAAGTTTCCAGACATTTCTGTGGGGGAATGGCCCTAGCCCTCACCCTCCGATCCAACAGGTCCCAGACGTGCTCAATGGGATTGAGATCCAGGCTCTTCACTGGCCATGGCTGTCTTGCAGGACATCACGCACAGAACGAGCAGTATGGCTGGTGGCATTGTCATACTGGAGGGTCATGTCAAGTTGAGCCTGCAGGAAGGGTACCACATGAGTTCAGTCCGATGTTGCTGCGACACACTGCCCCAGACCATGACAGACCCACTACCTCCAAATCGAACCCTCTCCAGAGTACAGGCCTTGGTGTAACGCTCATTCCTTCGACGATAAACGCAAATCCGACCATCATCTCTGGTGAGACAAAACCGCGACTCGTCAGTGAGCACTTTTTGTCAGTCCTGTCTGTTCCAGCGTTGGTGGGTTTGCTCATAGGCAATGTGGTTTCTGGTGAGGACCTGCCTTAAAACAGGCCTATAAGACCTGTCCAGCCTCTCTCAGCCTATTACGGACAGTCAGCACTGATGGAGGGATTGTGCGTTCCTGTTTTAACTCGGGCACTTGTTGCCATCCTGTACCTGTCCCGCAGGTGTGATGTTCGGATGTACCGATCCTGCGCAGGTGTTGTTACACGTGGTCTGACACTGCGAGGACGATCAGCTGTCCGTCCTGTCTCCCTGTAGCGCTGTCTTAGGCATCTCACAGTACGGACATTGCAATTTATTGCTCTGGCCACATCTACAGTCCTCATGCCTCCTTGCAACATTCACGCAGATGAGCAGGGACCCTGGGCATCCTTTTCTTTTGTGTGTTTTTCAGAGTCAGTAGAAAGGCCTCTTAGTGTCCTAAATGTTTGTCTCTGACCTTAATTGCCTATGGTCTGTAAGCTGTTAGTGTCTTAGCGACCGTTCCACAGGTGCATGTTCATTATTGTTAATTGAATGAACATCCAATTCTCTGGCAACAGCTCTGGTGGATATTCCTGCAGTCAGCATGCCAATGTCACGCTCCCTAAAAACCAGAGACATCTGTGGCATTGTGTTGTGTGACAACTGCACATTTTAAAGTGGCCTTTTAGTGTCCCCAGCACAAGGTGCACCTGTGTAATGATCAGGCTGTTTAA
Source organism: Oncorhynchus keta (assembly GCF_023373465.1). Lineage (NCBI taxonomy): Eukaryota > Metazoa > Chordata > Actinopteri > Salmoniformes > Salmonidae > Oncorhynchus > Oncorhynchus keta. The sequence goes on from NC_068448.1 coordinate 63,681,163, forward strand.
TCAGCTTCTTGATATGCCACCCCTGTCTGGTGGCTGCATTATCTTGGTAAAGGAGAAATGCTTACTAACAGGGGTGGAAACACAGTTTTGCACAAAATATGAGAGAAATAAGCTTTTTGTGCATATGGAACATTTCTGAGATTTTATTTTTTTAGCTAATGAATCATAGGACAAACTTTACATGTTGCATTTGTATTTTTGTTCAGTGTAGTTCTAAGGGAAATGTCATAGACCATACACACAATCCTCCTTCATTTCAAGTGTGGTTATTGTCAACACCGCATTTCAGGGTTCGAGGGAAATACATTTAGGCAAGAAGGAGTAATTTCCTAAGTTTATTTAATAAAGTTTAAAATGATATATTTTTTATTTTACTCAGTTTGTTTCTTGAGTAAAGTCCTTAGTCAGTGAGTGGACTTAAGCATTAGGTGTGGTTGTCATGAATAAAGATTTAACTTTAAAATCATTGTTGTCTTCATTGTTACTGGATGTATTATGTAATATTCTGTATTGTCCATGAACAAATGGAACTGTTGTGTATTGATCTCTGTGACCTACATATCTCTTTTTCTAAACTCTACACATGCTGCCTTCAAAGTATTCATACGCCTTAACTTCTGCCACATTGATGTGTTACAGCCTGAATTCAAAATGGATTAAATGGCTTTACACACATTACTTCATAATTAAAACAGTCTTCAGAATTGTTTGCAAATTTATTGGAAATTAAATACAGATATCACATTTACTGTACAGAAGTATTCACACCCCTGAGTCAATACATGTTAAATTCACATTTGGCAGCGATTACATCTGTCTTTCTGGGTAAATCTAAGCGCTCTGCACACCTGGATTGTACAATATTTGCACATTAGTCTTAAATGATTCAAGCTCAGTCAAGTTGGTTGTTGATCATTGCTAGACTGCCATTTTCAGGTCTTGCCATAGATTTTCAAGCCTATTTGAAGTGAACTGTAACTAGGCCACTCAAACATTTAATGTCTTGGTTAACAACTCCAGTGTAAATTTGGTCTTGTGTTTTAGCTTATTGTCCTGCTGAAAGGTGAATGTGTCCCAGTGAATAGAAAGCGTACTGAAGCAGGTTTCCTCTAGGATCTTTCCTGTGCGTAGCTTTATTCTGTTGTTTTCCCAGCTAGTCCTTGCCGACGACCTGATGCAGCTGCCACATGCTTGAAAATGTGATGCGTGGTACTTAGTGATGTGTTGGATTTGCCCCAAATATAACGCTTTGTATTCAGGACATAAAGTGAATTTCTTAGCCACATTTTTTATAGTTTTAATTTAGTGCCTTATTGCAAACATGATGCATGCTTTGGAATATTTCTATTCTATACAGGCTTCCTTTTCATTCTGTCATTTAGGTTAGTATTGTGGAGTTACTATAATGTTGATCCATCCTCAGTTTTCTCGTATAACAGCCATTAAACTCTGTAACTGTTTTGAAGTCACTATTTGCCTCAAGGTGAAATCCCTGAATGGTTTCCTCCCTCTCCTGCAACCTAGGAAGGACGCCTGTATCTTTGTAGTGACTGGGTGTATTGATACCCCATCCAAAGTGTAATCATTACCTTCACCGTGTTTTTACCCATCTACCAATAGGTGCCGTTCCTTGCGAGGCATTGGAAAACCTCCCTGGTCTTTGGTTGAATCTGTTTGAAATTCACTGCTCGACTCATAATTGTATGTGTGGCGTACAAATATGATGTAGTCACTAAACACTATTATTGCACACAGTGAGTCCATGCAACTTATGTGACATGTTAAGCACATTTTTAGTTTTGAACTAATTTAGACTTACAATAACAAGGGTTGAATACTTGACTTGACATTTCAGCTTTTCATTTATAGTTCATTTAAAAAATGTTGGACATACTTTTGGTAGTGTGGTGTATGTGGACACCTGCTCGTCGAACATCTCATTCCAAAATCATGGGCATTAATATGGAGTTGGTCCCCCCCCTTTGCTGCTATAACAGCCTCCACTCTTCTGGAAAGGCTTTCCACTAGATGTTGGAACATTACTGCGGGGACTTGCTTCCATTCAGCCACGAGCAGTAGTGAGGTCGGGCACTGATGTTGGGCGATTAAGGCCTGGCTCGCAGTCGGCGTTCAAATACATCCCAAAGGTGTTCGGTGGGGTCAAATTCTTCCACACCAATCTCAACAGTCCATTTCTGTATGGACCTGACTTATTGCACGGGGGCATTGTCATGCTGAAACAGGAAAGGGCCTTTCCCGAACTTGCCACAAACTTGGAAGCACAGAATCGTCTAGAATGTCATTGTATGCTGTAGCGTTAAGATTTCCCTTCACTGAAACTAAGGGGCCTAGCCCAAACCATTATTCCTCCTCCACCACACTTTACAGTGGGCACTATTCAGTAGAGCAGGTAGCGTTCTCCTGGCATCCACCAAACCCAGATTCGTCTGTTGGACTGCCAGGTGGTGAAGTGTGATTCATCACTGCAGAGAACGCGTTTCCGCTGCTCCGGAGTCCAATGGCGGTGAGCTTTACACCGATGCTTCGCATTGCTCATGGTGATCTTAGGCTTGTGTACGGCCATGGAAACCCATTTCATGAAGCTCCCAACAAACAATTCTTGTGCTGACATTGCTTTCAGAGGCAGTTTTGAACTCTGTTGTGAGTGTTGCAACTGAGGCTGCTGTTGCCCTTAGACGTTTCCACTTCACAATAACAGCACTTAGTTGCCCTGGCAGCTCTAGCAGGACAGAAATTTGTCCAACTGACTTGTTGGAAAGGTGGCATCCTATGACTGTGCCACGTTGAATTTCACTGAGCTTTTCAGTAAGGCCATTCTACTGCCATTGTTTGTCTATGGAGATTGTTTGGCTGTGAGCACCAATTTATTCTCCTGTCAGCAATTGGTGTGGCTGAAATAGCAGAATCCACTCATTTGAAAGTGTGTCCACATACTTTTGGATATATAGTGAAATTAACTTTGACATTATGGTCAGATTTTTGTTTTAAATTTAATACATTTTCAATTCAGGCTGTAACACAACAAAATATGGAAATATTCAAGGGGTGTGAATACTTTCTAAAGACACTGTATTATCTACACAACAGTATGAAACACAATCTACATATACTATCTATACAACATGGTATGAACACAAGCTACACCCCTCCCTCTCTCTCCTATCCCCTCCATCTCTCTGCCCTCCTTTACCTCAACCAGATTCCCGATACCTTTCCATTCCTTTCACATCTCCATATGGTGCTTAGTGGCTATGGGTGGATTTTTAGGAATTGAAGACAGGAATAGGAGCAGAAAAGAGGTGCTTAGCGGGAACCCTTGCCTCAACCATAACCCTAGTCTCAGCCCTAACCCTAGTCTCAGCCCTAACCCTAGTCTCAACCCTAACCCTAGTCTCAGCCCTAACCCTAGCTTTATGTCCACATCCTGGTTCAACCCTAACCCTTGCCTCAACCATAACCCTAGTCTCAGCCCTAACCCTAGCTTTATGTCCACATCCTGGTTCAACCCTAACCATAGCTTCATATCCACATCTCGGTTCAACGCTAACCCTCAACCCTAACTTCCTGTCCACATCCTGGTTCAACCCTAATCCTAGTCTCAACTCTAACCCTATCTTTATGGCCACATGGTTCAACCCTAACCCTAGTCTCAACCCTAACCCTAGCTTCATGACCACATGGTTCAACCCTAATCCTAGTCTCAACCCTAACCCTAGCTTCATGACTACATGGTTCAACCCTAATCCTAGTCTCAACCCTAACCCTAGCTTCATGACCACATGGTTCAACCCTAATCCTAGTCTCAACTCTAACCCTAACATTGTCTGTGAACTTTGTCTTGAAAGCAGTTACAACAGTCTCTCTGGTCAAGGCCTGCATGTTTCTTTACACAAACACAGGGCTATCTGACATCTGATAGGGTGGACAGAACTGTGTGTGAGCTTGACACAAAGTACTACTGATATAGACCTCTACTCTGATACTGATGCTATGTCCTAATATTCTACAAGCCCTCTTCTTTCCATTCCCTCATGAGCACTCATCCTTAAGGACTAAAGACCAGATAAAATAGGTTTTATGCTTATTTCTAAATGCTTATCATGCTAATTTCCTAAATCAGTGATCACGTCTCTTTCATAGAGTGAATTGAGCCTAGCCTGCAATACCATGAGTGTGGCCTGCAATACCCCTGTCTTCCAGCAGAGTGTACCAACTTGTGTTTCCTACCCCTGCTCTGGATAGGATTGGGTTTTGGCTAATCTGATTTTAAATCCGTTGTTAGGAGGTGGATTTGCAGAGGGAGATTTTCCAGGCTGACAGAAGTGCTGACCACATCTCAGGGTTTATAATCTCAGGTAACCATCTCAGACAGCAGCTGCTCAAAAGAGTGACCTCAATATTATCTGAAGGCTTTGTCTATAGCCTATCCCTCTCCCTTTAAAACAATGGGTTTTACATGCCTGTTTCCACTGGCTGTTACCTGGTACTTATCAGGAAACTATGCAAACACACACAAACAGTAGAGCTTGTAAAACAGTTTGGGTTTTATTCACCATAAAACAAGAGTTCTGTAGAATATTTGGCCTGGATATTTTTGGTCCCCTTGTGGTTCCATCACCACTCAAACCAAAAGTGTTGTAAACATGTAGTGAATCTGTAAAACAGTGTGGGTTCCTGAGAGATGTGGACACTTGTTCACACATCAACTAAAAATACAGTTGAAGTCGGAAGTTTACATACATCTTAGCGAAATACATTTAAACTCAGTTCTTTACAATTCCTGATATTTAATCCTAGTAAAAATGCCCTGTCGTAGGTCAGTTAGGATCCCCACTTTATTTTAAGAATTTGAAATGTCACAAGGGCCTTTGCTGTTGTTCTGGGATTGATTTGCACTTTTCACACCAAAGTACGTTAATCTCTAGGAGACAGAAGGCGTCTCCTTCCTGAGCGGTATGAAGGCTGTGTGGTCCCATGGTGTTTATACTTGCGTACTATTGTTTGTACAGATGAACGTAGTACCTTAAGGCATTTGGAAATTGCTCACAAGGATGAACCAGACTTGTGAAGGTCTACAATTTTTCTCTGAGGTCTTGGCTGATTTCCCCATGATGTCAAGTTAAGAAGCACTGAGTTTGAAGGTAGGCCTTGAAATACATCCACAGGAACACCTCCAATTGACTCAAATGATGTCAATTAGCCTATCAGATGTTTCTAAAGCCATGACATCATTTTATGGAATTTTCCAAGCTGTTTAAAGGCACAGTCAACTTAGTGTATGTAAACTTCTGACCCACTGGAATTGTGATACAGTGAAAAAAATCTGTCTAAACAATTGTTGAAAAAATGACTTCTGTCATGCACAAAGTAGCTGTCCTAACCAACCTGCCAAAACTATAGTTTGTTAACAAATTTGTGGAGTGGTTGGAAAAATGAGTTTTAATGACTCCAACCTAAGTGTATGTAAACTTCTGACTTCAACTGTATAAGCAGAGTGTTTAGAGAGTTTCCACCAGTGAACACTTTGAGGAGATGGGGCAAACAGAATTTGGCTAGAGTGTTTAGCGATATGTCTGGAGTCTAAATATGCACTTTGTCATTTTCAAGTTAAGATTACCTTCCACTGGGAAGCATTCAGTGTTCCACTCCTGCATAGCCCGCTCCATTTATTTACAGAAATTATTATTTGGCCAACTACTGCCCCCTGGTAACGCCACAGCAACTGATCACCATGGCTATTAGACACACTTGAAGATTGCACTTAAAGCTTCCTGTCCTGTCCTTGGGGTTATTACGGTGAAATGATCTTCTCTTCAATCCCTACCATAATAATATAATATCAGTGCTTTCCAGTTGCTGTTTATGTTCATACCTTCAGCTATTTTCTTCAATTATTTTCTATTAAATGTCTGAACCAAGTTACATGGAATACATGGTTCCTTACTCTTATGACCTCTGTTCTGTCTTATTGTCATCGAAGTACACGTTTGTATTAAGCACTCTGATCTGAGGTCAGTGTAGCAATATGTAGATCTCATTCATAACATGCAAACATTTCAGGATTTTGTTCCAGTTTCCCCCCCCCCCCACATGCTAGATAATGCGCTCTATTAAATCCGTATCATGGAAGTGATGCAAAAGCAATGTTCTCGTATTAGCAGCGGCTGCATTCACGGTTTACACTGCATTTGTCGGCTCAATCGGAAATGACCTTAAAATGTCTCACATAATCCGTAATGCTTTCAGCGATACGGACTGACTAGAGCCCATAAGTGTCACATCACAACAGTGTAGTGTTGGGATATTTCTTTCAGACTTTGAAAACCATTTCATTCACATTCTCTTAATATGTCTACTTTAGTAGAAAATAAAGTGATTAAAAAAAGCCACCTTTATATCTCTTATTGAAAATACCTGACGAAAGGGGGATACCTATGCATTCAACTGAAATGTCTTCTGCATTTAACCCAACCCCTCTGAATCAGAGAGGTGTGGAGGTGCTGCCATAATCCACATCCACGTCTTCGGCGCCCGGGGAACAGTGGGTTAACTGCCTTGCTCAGGGGCAGAACAACAGATCTTTACCTTGTCCGCTTGGGGATTCGATCCAGTAACCTTTCGGTTACTGGCCCAATGCTCTAAGGTACAATCTATATGCAAAATACATTCACAGAATTAAAAAAGCTTTCAAAAAGCCAATATAAACATACAATGGTGCCTATCTAAAAATAAACTATTATTGCTCAGACAAATGCCATTGCTTATAAAATAAAGCTTATGTTTATCTTTGGCGGTAAATCAGTTTGACATGCTGGTAGGCTTACTCAATGGTTTTATAGGCTAACTCTTCTTATTTGTCCCATTCAAACCCTTCCCCGACGCTTATTGTGTCATTTTAGGCAAGAAAGTTTCCATTTGTGATGTGTCAGATATATCAGTGAAACATTCTGTACTCAGTCAGGTCATATGGGTTTGTAATCTGGGTAAGTGCCAGGTAATACAGAAATCACCCTATTAAAATACTGCTGATTTTGTGAAGGAAATGCATGACAAAATAAAGCGCAGTCACTTTTACTCCAAAGAAAGCGAAATAAATACGAAAATAAGTTAACATCAAACATTTCAAGTATCCAACCCCCTCTGAACACTATCTACTGGCCTGGCAACAGTGGAGGAAAGGGTGGAGTGACATCACTTCCTCTTGTGGTGTCATTTCCTCTTCCCGACAGCCAGGTGCCGTCTCGTGGCCACCTCCACCCTCCTCCTCTCTGCCTCCTCCGCTCTCTTCCTCTCCTCCTTCAGTTCTTTATACCTCCACTTTGGGAGCTGCAGGAAGTTGCCCCCACCATCTTTAAAGCTGCTCTTCCTGCGGACTCTCTCAGGTTCATAGGTTGGTGTTGGGGCCTTAGTGATTCTCACCTTGGGAATGGACAGCCCTGGCCGTACACTACTACGTCTCACCATACCCAGAGGCAGCAGGCTAGCTCTACGCAGGGCCACCGAGGAAACGGCCCCAGACCCAGACACCGTACCCAGGTTAGGGTTAGTCGTGGTGGGGCTTTTGTTCTGCGATGGGAGGCTGGACCGCCGATCCTTTGGAGGTTTAGGCACCAGAGTGACCCGTGAATTCTGGAAGAGTTTGCGGTGGTCGTCGAGCCTCTCAGGGTTCTGGGTTTTCAGTTCTTTGGCCCGTTGGCGTCGGAGGATCTCTGGGACGGAGTGACGACGTTTACCCACGCAGGGCGGGCTTGACGGACACACCTAGAGGGTAACAACAAAGGTATACATAAGGAGGGGGAGGGAGCAATGAGAACATAAAGCCAGAGAGAGGGAGTGACAAACACAGAGAGAAAGGTTAAATAGTAGACAGTGAAAAAGAGGAAGGAAGAAGAAACAGAAGTTTCTAACTCACGGTGGTACACGCCAGCGCCACAAAGGGGCTCCCTAGGGCTGTTGTCACGGTGACTAGGTGATCTAAGACTCCTTCGTCGTCAGGCTCTGTGATGTTAGCGAATGTCAGAGCGTTCCGTATGGTGTCTGATATACGCTGCATACAGCCTCGAGGCTCCCGGGCCTTAGATACTAGAGACGCCAGCTGAGGCCACTCTGGACTGGAAAATAATACAATTACATGAATATAATGACTTAGCTAGTAATAGTGGTAGTACTCTATGAAGTATGTCAAGCTACACACAGCCACCGGGGCATTAGCTATTAGAGAAACCAGCTGGGGCCACTCTGGACCGTAACAATAATATCAGATTAGGAAATAATACGATTGGAAATATAACAATATTCAATTATATCGATGACATTATATAATGATAATAAGAATCGTCACCACCACCAACAACATCCTCATCAATACCACCATCACCATCATCATTATTATCATCCTCATCACCATCATCATTATTATCATCCTCATCACCATCATCATTATTATCATCCTCATCACCATCATCATTATTATCATCCTCATCACCATCATCATTATTATCATCCTCATCACCATCATCATTATTATCATCCTCATCACCATCTTCATTATTATCATCCTCATCACCATCATCATTATTATCATCCTCATCACCATCATCATTATTATCATCCTCATCACCATCATCATTATTATCATCCTCATCACCATCATCATTATTATCATCCTCATCACCATCATCATTATTATCATCCTCATCACCATCATCATTATTATCATCCTCATCACCATCATCATTATTATCATCCTCATCACCATCATCATTATTATCATCCTCATCACCATCATCATTATTATCATCCTCATCACCATCATCATTATTATCATCCTCATCACCATCATTATCATCCTCATCAATATCACCATCATTATTATCATCATCACCATCAACATCATTATCATCCTCACCATCATCATTATTGTCATCCTCATCATTCATCAACATTACTCATAAAGTTGAGTCTACCTGTAAGCGTCACACAGTTGATAAGGACAGGGTCGGGAGAGGAGGCGTGTCATGGCCCAGGCGGTTTCGTAGCGTCCCGTGAAGAGCGCCCACTCTCTGGAGGTCAGCTTACGACCAAAGTCTCTCGTCTCCATGTCAGCTCCTTACAGAGGAGAGGAGGAGAAGGAAAGGCATGAGGAGAAAAATGTATGACGACATCCTGAAGATATCACCTTACTGGTGGTAGATGTTATTCATGCTAGAAGTTACTGTTTGATGTTAAATATTGAAATATAAGTGAAAGTAAAGTAATTTGTTTGTGTCCATCTGTGTAAGTACCTGCTAGCATCAGGGCTCGTACACACTCCACCTTGCCCTGCATAGCAGCCTTCATCAGAGCAGTGAAGCCATGACAGTTCCTCCTCTCTATGTCCAGACCAGGGAAGTAGTTCAACAGGTAGTTACTGATCATTATGTGACCTGGAGGAAGGGAGGGAAAGGAGGGGAATGAGGGAAAGAGAGAGGAATGAGGGAGAGAGAGAGGAATGAGGGAGAGAGAGAGGAATGAGGGAGAGAGAGAGGAATGAGGGAAAGGAGGGGAATGAGGGAAAGAGAGAGGAATGAGGGAAAGAGAGAGGAATGAGGGAGAGAGAGGGGAATGAGGGAGAGAGAGAGGAATGAGGGAGAGAGAGGAATGAGGGAAAGGAGGGGAATGAGGGAAAGAGAGAGGAATGAGGGAAAGAGAGAGGAATGAGGGAGAGAGAGAGGAATGAGGGAGAGAGAGAGGAATGAGGGAGAGAGAGAGGAATGAGGGAAAGAGAGAGGAATGAGGGAGAGAGAGGAATGAGTGAGAGAGAGGAATGAGTGAGAGAGAGAGGAATGAGGGAGAGAGAGAGGAATGAGGGAGAGAGAGAGGAATGAGGGAAAGAGAGAGGAATGAGGGAAAGAGAGAGGAATGAGGGAAAGAGAGAGGAATGAGGGAGAGAGAGGAATGAGGGAAATAGAGAGGAATGAGGGAAAGAGAGAGGAATGAGGGAGAGAGAGGAATGAGGGAAAGAGAGAGGAATGAGGGTAAGAGAGAGATAAAGTGAACCTTTTTGGTGTGTGTGTGTGTGTACGCGCATGCGGGTGAGTGTGTAGGTGTGTGTGTGTCCTACCTGCCTGGGCAGCGGTGATGAGGGCAGTGTTCCCCTCCTTGTCCTGCCAGTTGACATCCAGGTGAGAACACTGGGCCAGCGCTATGACAACATCAACGTAACCCTGGTAACACGCCACCATTAGTCCCGTCTGAGGGAGAGCGAGAGAGAGAAAGAGTGAGCGATGGGGAGAGAGCGATGGGGGGAGAGAGAGATAGAGAGGAAGGGGAGAGAGAGTGAGAGGGGGGGGATGGGGAGACAGAGAGAGGAGAGAGAGAGGAGAGAGAAAGAGAGAGCGAGAGATGGGGAGAGAGAGGGGGAGGGGAGAGAGAGAGCGAGAGGGGGAGAGAGAAAGAGCGAGAGCACGAGAGATGGGGGAGAGAGAGGGATGGAAGAGAGGAGAGAGATGGAGAGAGAGAGGGGGGGGAGAGAGGGAGTGAGAAAATGGGAGAGAGAGAGCAATAGAGAGACCGGGGGAGAAGAGAGAGAGAGATAGAGATGGGAAGAGAGAGCGTGGGCGAGAGATGGGGAGAGTGAGATAGATAGAGAGGGGGGGGGGGAGCGAGAGCGTGAAAGAGAGAGGGAGAAGAGAGAGAGAGGGGGAGAGAGAGAGGGTGGGGGGAGAAAGAGAGATGGGGAGAGAGAGAGGGTGGGGAGAAAGAGCGAGAGAGAGATGGGGAGAAAGAGCGAGAGAGAGAGAGAGAGAGAGAGGGGTAGAGAGAGAGAGAGAGAGAGAGAAAGAGGGGTAGACAGAGACAGAGACAGAGAGAGAGAGACAGAGAGAGAGAAAGAGAGAGCAGGGGAGAGAGAGAGAGAGAGAGAGAGAGAGAGAGAGAGAGAGAGCAGGGGGAGGGAGGGAGAGAGCAGGGAAGAGAGAGAGCAGGGGGGAGGGAGAGAGAGAGAGAGAGAGCGAGAGGGGGAGAGAGAAAGAGCGAGAGCACGAGAGATGGGGGAGAGAGAGGGATGGAAGAGAGGGAGAGAGATGGAGAGAGAGAGGGGGGGGAGAGAGGGAGTGAGAAAATGGGAGAGAGAGAGCAATAGAGAGAGCGGGGGAGAAGAGAGAGAGAGAGATAGAGATGGGAAGAGAGAGCGTGGGCGAGAGATGGGGAGAGTGAGATAGATAGAGAGGGGGGGGAGAGCGAGAGCGTGAAAGAGAGAGGGAGAAGAGAGAGAGATGGGGAGAGAGAGAGGGTGGGGAGAAAGAGATGGGGAGAGAGAGAGGGTGGGGAGAAAGAGCGAGAGAGAGATGGGGAGAAAGAGCGAGAGAGAGATGGGGAGAGAGAGTGGGTGGGGAGAAAGAGCGAGAGAGAGAGAGAGAAAGAGGGGTAGACAGAGACAGAGAGACAGAGAGAGAGAAAGAGAGAGCAGGGAGAGAGAGAGAGAGAGAGAGAGAGAGAGAGAGAGAGAGAGAGAGAGAGAGAGAGAGCAGGGGAGGGAGGGAGAGAGCAGGGAAGAGAGAGAGCAGGGGGAGGAGAGAGAGAGAGAGAGAGAGAGAGAGAGAGAGAGAGAGAGAGAGAGGGAGAGGGAGAGACAGACAGAGAGAGAGAGAGAGAGCGCAGGGGGGAGAGAGAGAGAGAGCAGGGGAGAGAGAGAGAGAGCGAGTAGGGGGGAGTGAGGGAGAGAGAGAGAGAGAGCAGGGGGGAGGGAGGGAGAGACAGAGCAGGGGGAGGGAGGGAGAGAGAGAGAGAGCAGGGGGAGAGAGAGAGAGAGAGCAGGGGAGAGAGAAAGAGAGAGAGACTGTTTAGTCTCAGAACAAGTGTCTCACTGTTCTGTCTTCTACTAAATACAACTCTGTTTCTCCCTCCTACCCTCTCTACCTGTAGCACTGAGGTGACTACTCCTGTTCTGGGAAGGCCACTGTGTGTGTGTGTATGTCTGTTTGTGTCTGTGTGTGTGTGTGTGTTTGAGCCTCCATGTCTTTCTGCAAGTGAAAATTAGTTGATGAACAGGCCCATCTAGCTGACAGAGCCAAAATCCGCCACACACTATGGAATGTATGAAGATGGCTGAATGAGAAGTTCAGTTCTGTTGCCTAACTGGGAAACATATGATATCCGAGCCAGTGTCATGGAGGTTAGACGACAACAGGAGGCCTGTATGCATGGTCCAAAACCAATATCATTCAGTAAATATTTCAGAAGTTTTGTTTGCTATTAAAACAGAACTTTGATCCTTGTGGAAAATTCCTTTTTCTGATGTGCCGTGTTTTTGGAATGCCAGTGCAACCTGTGTGTGCGTGTGTGAGTGTGTGTGTGTGTGTGTGTGTACACAGCTTGGAATCTCCTGTAAATGTCCCAGTGTTTTCCGGAAGGTCAACACTTCATCAGCCAAAACAAGCAACTTTAATGCCAGAGAGAGAGGAAGGAGAGAGAGGAAGGAGAGGGGGGAAGGAGAGAGGGGAAGGAGAGAGAGGGGAAGGAGCGAGAGAAAGGAGAGAGGGGAAGGAGAGAGAGGGGAAGGAGAGAGAAAGGAAGGAGAGAGAAAGGAAGGAGAGAGGGGGGAAGCAGAGAGAGGGGAAGGAGAGAGAGGGGAAGGAGAGAGAGGGGAAGCAGAGAGAGGGGAAGGAGAGAGAGGGGAAGCAGAGAGAGGGGAAGGAGAGAGAGGGGAAGGAGAGAGGGGAAGGAGAGAGGAAGGCGTGAGAGGGGAAGGAGAGAGGGAAAGGAGAGAGAGGGAAAGGAGAGAGAGGGAAAGGAGAGAGAGGGGAAGGAGAGAGAGGGGAAGGAGAGAGAGGGGAAGGAGAGAAAGGGGAAGGAGAGAGGGGAAGGAGAGAGAGAGGGGGGGGAGAGGGGAAGGAGAGAGAGGGAAAGGAGAGAAAGGGGAAGGGGAGAGGGGAAGGAGAGAGAGGGGAAGGAGAGAGGGGGAAGGAGAAAGAGGGGAAGGAGAAAGAGGGGAAGGAGAGAGAGGGGAAGGAGAGAGGGAAAGGAAAGAGAGGGGAAGGAGAGAGAGGGGAAGGAGAGAGAGGGGAAGGAGAGAGAAAGGAAGGAGAGAGAAAGGAAGGAGAGAGGGTGGAAGGAGAGAGGGTGGAAGGAGAGAGGGGAAGGAGAGAGGGGAAGGAGAGAGAGGGGAAGGAGAGAGAGGGGAAGGAGAGAGAGGGGAAGGAGAGAGAGGGGGGAAGGAGAGAGAGGGGAAGGAGAGAGGGGGGAAGGAGAGAGGGGGAAGGAGAGAGAGGGGAAGGAGAGAGAGGGGAAGGAGAGAGAGGGGAAGGAGAGCGAGGGGAAGGAGAGAGGGGAAGGAGAGAGAGGGGAAGGAGAGAGAGGGGAAGGAGAGAGAAAGGAAGGAGCGAGGGGAAGGAGAGAGAGGGGAAGGAGAGAGAAAGGAAGGAGAGAGGGGAAAGAGAGAGGGGGAAGGAGAGAGGGGGGAAGGAGCGAGAGGGGAAGGAGAGAGAGGGGAAGGAGAGAGGGGAAGGAGAGAGAGGGGAAGGGGAGAGAGGGGAAGGGGAGAGAGGGGAAGGAGAGAGGGGAAGGAGAGAGAGAGGGGAAGGAGAGAGGGGAAGGAGAGAGAGGGAAAGGAGAGAAAGGGGAAGGGGAGAGGGGAAGGAGAGAGAGGGGAAGGAGAGAGGGGGAAGGAGAAAGAGGGGAAGGAGAAAGAGGGGAAGGAGAGAGAGGGGAAGGAGAGAGGGAAAGGAAAGAGAGGGAAAGGAAAGAGAGGGGAAGGAGAGAGAGGGGAAGGAGAGAGAAAGGAAGGAGAGAGAAAGGAAGGAGAGAGGGTGGAAAGAGAGGGGAAGGAGAGAGGGGAAGGAGAGAGAGTGGAAGGAGAGAGAGGGGAAGGAGAGAGGGGGGAGGGAGAGAGAGGGGAAGGAGAGAGGGGGAAGGAGAGAGAGGTGAAGGAGAGAGAGGGGAAGGAGAGAGAGGGGAGGGAGAGAGGGGGAAGGAGAGAGAGGGGAAGGAGAGAGAGGGGAAGGAGAGAGAAAGGAAGGAGCGAGGGGAAGTAGAGAGAGGGGAAGGAGAGAGGGGAAAGAGAGAGGGGGAAGGAGAGAGGGGGAAGGAGAAGGAGAGGGGGAAGGAGAGAGAGGGGAAGGAGAGAGGGGAAGGACAGAGAGGGGAAGGAGAGAGGGGAAGGAGAGAGAGGGGAAGGAGAGAGAGGGGAAGGAAAGAGAGGGGAAGGAGAGAGGGGAAGGAGAGAGGGGAAGGAGAGAGGGGAAGGAGAGAGAGGGAAAGGGGAGAGGGGGAAGGAGAGAGAGGGGAAGGAGAGAGAGGGGAAGGACAGAGAGGGGAAGGAGAGAGGGGAAGGAGAGAGAGGGGAAGGGGAGAGAGGGGAAGGAGAGAGAGAGGAAGGAGAGAGAAAGGAAGGAGAGAGGAGAAGGAGAGAGAGGGCAAGGAGAGAGGGGGGAAGGAGAGAGAGGGGGAGGAGAGAGGGGGGAAGGAGAGAGAGGGGGGAAGGAGAGAGAGGGGGAGGAGAGAGGGGGGAAGGAGAGAGAGGGGAAGGAGAGAGAGGGGAAGGTTGAGAGGGGAAGGTTGAGAGGGGAAGGTTGAGAGGGAAAGGAGAGAGAGGGGAAGGAGAGAGGGGAAGGAGAGAGGGGAATGAGAGAGGGGAAGGAGAGAGGGGGGAAGGAGAGAGAGGGGAAGGAGAGAGAGGGGAAGGAGAGAGAGGGGAAGGAGAGAGAGGGGAAGGAGAGAGGGGAAGGAGAGAGGATGAGAGATGAGAGGAGACAGAGAAATGAAAAAGGATAGGAGAGATATTAGACATAAAGGACAACACCATAGAGACAGCAAACTTGGGCTATTCTTTCTAGTGGGTCAATTAGTGAAAATGATATGTTAGACAACAGTAGAAAAGATAACCAGGAGAAGTGCAGCTCCTTTAAGAGTGTTAATCCTGACTGAGATGGAGTGTGTGCTGGCCTGTATTAACCTGCAGTTAATGAGAGGTGATGGTTTAAAGCAACAGGTTGAGCATATGTGTATCTATGTGTGCGTGTGTGTATGTAGGTAGGTGGAGGTGTGTGTGTGTGTGTGTGTGTGTGTGTGTGTGTGTGTGTGTGTGTGTGTGTGTGTGTGTGTGTGTGTGTGTGTGTGTGTGTGTGTGTGTGTGTGTGTGTGTGTGTGTGTGTGTGTGTATGTAGGTGGAGGTGTGTGTGTGTGTGTGTAGGTGGAGGTGTGTGTAGGTGTGTGTGTGTATTAAGCTGGCAGTATTGTTAATGCGAGCTGAAAGTTCAAACTCATAGGCTGTTAAGTGTGTAGTGTGTGTGTGTGTGTGTACAGGCTCTCAGAGTGGCTTTAACAAGCTTGGGAAACAAACTCTTCTACTCTATGCCACTCAATTGATTGTGCAACACATGTGTTTGGCTGTCCTTTCTTTCTTTCATTCTAGCTAGTAGAGTGTGAATGACCACACACACACACACACACACACACACACACACACACACACACACACACACACACACACACACACACACACACACACACACACACACACACACACACACACACACACACACACACACACACACACACACACACACACACACACAAGCCTATAGAGAGAACAGAAACAGCAGGCTAAACCCTACTGAAATAATCAGCCTGAGAGGTACTTCCATGGAAAGTGTGTGTGTGTGTGTGCGTGCGTGCGTGCGTGCGTGTTTGACTTAAGTGATTTGTGTGGTGTATAATCAGGAATTCCTGGAAAAACTCAAAGTGAGACAATGGATGTGTGTGTGAAATAATGCCTTTTCACATACTGTACCTCACCATCAAAATAGCTGCGCTGAAGTTTTTCTTTTTTTAAATGTAGAGTAAAAGTGCAGGCTTGTTGTTAAACCATTATTCTTAAGGCAATATTAACTTGTTTGTCCTCCCTAAATCCTAATCTGTTCTGTAGTGGATTTAGGTTAACCCCAGCCTTAGCACTATGTTCTGCAGTGGATTTAGGTTGACCCCAGCCTTAGCACTATGTTCTGTAGTGGATTGAGGTTGACCCCAGCCCTAGCACTATGTTCTATAGTGGATTGAGGTTGACCCCAGCCTTAGCACTATGTTCTGTAGTGGATTGAGGTTGACCCCAGCCTTAGCACTATGTTCTGTAGTGGATTGAGGTTGACCCCAGCCTTAGCACTATGTTCTGTAGTGGATTGAGGTTGACCCCAGCCTTAGCACTATGTTCTGTAGTGGATTGAGGTTGACCCCAGCCTTAGCACTATGTTCTGTAGTGGATTGAGGTTGACCCCAGCCCTAGCACTATGTTCTGTAGTGGATTGAGGTTGATACCAGCCCTAGCACTATGTTCTGTAGTGGATTGAGGTTGATACCAGCCCTAGCACTATGTTCTGTAGTGGATTTAGGTTGACCCCAGCCTTAGCACTATGTTCTGTAGTGGATTGAGGTTGACCCCAGCCCTAGCACTATGTTCTGTAGTGGATTGAGGTTGACCCCAGCCTTAGCACTATGTTCTGTCGTGGATTGAGGTTGACCCCAGCCTTAGCACTATGTTCTGTAGTGGATTTAGGTTGACCCCAGCCTTAGCACTATGTTCTGTAGTGGATTTAGGTTGACCCCAGCCTTAGCACTATGTTCTGTAGTGGATGGAGGTTGACCCCAGCCTTAGCACTATGTTCTGTAGTGGATTGAGGTTGACCCCAGCCTTAGCACTATGTTCTGTAGTGGATTGAGGTTGACCCCAGCCCTAGCACTATGTTCTGTAGTGGATTGAGGTTGACCCCAGCCCTAGCACTATGTTCTGTAGTGGATTGAGGTTGACCCCAGCCCTAGCACTATGTTCTGTAGTGGATTGAGGTTGACCCCAGCCCTAGCACTATGTTCTGTAGTGGATTGAGGTTGACCCCAGCCCTAGCACTATGTTCTGTAGTGGATTGAGGTTGATACCAGCCCTAGCACTATGTTCTGTAGTGGATTGAGGTTGACACCAGCCCTAGCACTATGTTCTGTAGTGGATTTAGGTTGACCCCAGCCCTAGCACTATGTTCTGTAGTGGATTCACCCCCCCACTCCTAAAATAAAAAAAATAAAAATATATCCTGTACTGCATACATGTACCATACTCACCTTTCCATCTACCACATGATACAAATCACCATACACAAAAACCCTCTCCTACAACCGTATATCCAAAACATCTTCCCCAGCAATACAGACAGCCCCCCCAACACACCATATCTCCTCAAACATCTCCACACATTTGATCATTTTATAGAACTCAAACTCAACCCTAAGGCGCGCAGAGACCATCCCATTAAACAGTAGTAAAGGGTCTGTTATCCCCCCACCTTTGACCCTGTTCCTCCTTGTTAGCCAAATAGCTAACTTTGCCTGAGCAAACAGAAAATTCAACAAAACACATTTTTCTTTCTCCTTACTCGAATACCTGTATCCCATAATAAACATCCCAACAGCAAAAACCACCCCCAACCTGTCACCCAGACATTCCAACAGAGACATTAATGGCATTAACCTGGTGCACACAGAAAACACATGAATTACAGTTTCTTTCATTTGACAGAAAGGACACCCCTGCCCAATTCCCGGATCTCTCCAGCAGCCTAAGAGACGTTATTCCTGTTTGTTGCGCCAAGACCTCCGGGGTTTTCCACCCCTCCTCTCCCAGCAGTCTCAGGTCACCCAGCCTTTGTAAACCCCCTGCCATCAGTTTCCTCTGCAGGGTGGCCGACTGAACCGATCTCAAAGGGATGGCTGGGTTGTGGAAGATGGGCTCCTCCCACACCCACTGCCCAGGCTCCACACCCCCTTCTCGTGTGGGCCTTAGCAGCTGCCAGGCCCTCAGCACCGCAGAGTAAAACTCTGAGAGACCTGCTGTACTCAGCCTCTCCAGCTTCATGAGGAACAGCTGCCGGTCCAACCCTAATCCGCCAGCTCTCC
The DNA here is from genome assembly GCF_023373465.1 of Oncorhynchus keta. Classification (NCBI taxonomy): domain Eukaryota; kingdom Metazoa; phylum Chordata; class Actinopteri; order Salmoniformes; family Salmonidae; genus Oncorhynchus; species Oncorhynchus keta. Next base: position 63,699,100 of record NC_068448.1, read on the forward strand.
TCAGCAGCGCGCATGCTGGTTCCCTCCAGCCAACATCAGTGTGGTACAGCAGTCTCTGCACCGCCTTTAGTCGGAAAGCAGCCATCCTGCTCTCCAGTTCCACCAGGCCCTGTCCTCCTTCGTGGACGGTCATGTACAGAACCGCTGCCTTCAGCCAGTGATGTCCCGACCAAAAAAAATCCACCAGCTTGCGTTGCAGGTCTGCAAGCAGACTGGCGGGGGGGTTGAGGACAGCCAGTTTATGCCACAAGGAAGATGCCACCAGGTTGTTGATTATCAGCACCCTCCCTCTATATGACACTTGGGACAGGAGCCACCTCCACCTGGCCAGTCTTGACACCACTGCCTGTGTCAGCCCCTCCCAGTTCTTGCTGACCCACCTCTCCGAGCCCAGGTACACCCCCAACACTTTAAGCCCTTCACAACCCCACTGCAAACCCCTGGAAGCAGAGGAGGAGCCCTATCCCCCATGCCCCACATAACAGAGCTTTGCTCCTTCCCCAGTTTACCGTAGCTGATGAAGCTCCCTCGTACACCTTCAGACTGGTCTCTAGTTCCTGCATATCTTGCCCATCCCTGACCATCACAGAAACATCATCTGCATATGCTGAGACTGCTATTCCTGTCACCACATCCATGCCTGTCCAGCACACTCCCCGCAGTCTCCTGCGTAGCAGTCCTAAAAAGGCTCAATGGCTAGTGTGTACAGCTGCCCAGATAGAGGGAATCCTTGTCTAATGCCCCGTCTCACCCAGACTGGCCTACTGAGCCCCCTCCCACATTAACCATACATGACGCCCCAGCATACAACAGCTTCACACAGGTCACAAAACTCTTCCCAAACCCAAACACAGACATCGCATTAAACAGATACTCATGATCCACTCTATCAAAAGCCTTCTCTTGATCTAAAGAGACCAGTCCAAAGTTCACATTAGAACCTCTCGACAAGTCCAACATGTCCCTAATCAAGAACAAGTTGTCCGTGATTGAGCGTCCCGGTACACAATATGTCTGGTCCTTGTGTATTATAGAGTCCAGATGGGACTTCAGTCTGTTAGAGAGGACCTTGGCAAAAATCTTGTAGTCCGCACAGAGTAATGCCACAGGCCTCCAGTTCTTAAGTTCACACAAGTCCCCGTCGAAAGTCAGCGGCAAGCATTTTTTTTTGGGCAGGAGAGTCAGAGCCGCCCGACGGCAGCTCATCGGCAACTCTCCTACCCCGACGCATTCTCGCAACACGCAAAAGAAATCCTGTCCAATTGTTCCCCAGAATTTTTTGTAAAATTCCACTGGAAGTCCATCGACCCCGGGTGCACGACCGGGGGACATCTGGGTTACTGCCTCTGCCAGTTCATGTGACAACAGAGGAATGTCCATTTCATCCCTCTGTGCCCGAGAGAGCTTAGGGAGTCCTGCGAACAAGACCTGAGCACACATAGGATCACACATTTCTGCCCTATACAATTCAATATAAAACTCCACAGTCCGCTCAGGCATCTCCCCCACCACAGAGGTCACCCGCCCATCAGACAGCCGTAGACAATGCATACCCTTGGCTTCACTGCTCTGTCTTTCCAAACCAAAGAAGAAGGAGCTGGGAGCATCCATCTCCTTGAGCATGGAGAACCTAGCTCTTACAAGTGCTCCCTTTGCTTTAACCTGGAAAAAACTGCCCAGGTCCCTACGTAATTCGGCTAAGTTAGCCTGGAGGCCTACATTGCCTTGCCCCACCATCTCTACCTCCATCTCACTAATACACCGCTCTAGTTCCCCCAATACTCTCCTAGCCTCTGAAGATGAGAGAGCTGTGTACTGTTGAGAGAAAAGCCGAATTTGCACTTTCCCCACATCCCACCATTGACTCAGAGACTCATACTCCTCTCTTCGCTGCCCCCATCTTTCCCAAAAAGTCTGGAAACCTGAGCAAAAAGTGGCATCTTGTAAGAGCTTTACATTGAACTTCCAATAAGATGCCTGCCGGGGCCCTGGTGAAATAGACAGCCGAGCCATGGTTATGTGGTGATCCGAAACCCCACTGGGAGAATGGTAGCACCCAGCAGCCTATTGCTCTGATTCCTGGACATGTAAAACGATCAAGTCGAGCTGCACTCACCCTAGCCCCAAAAACCTTCACCCACGTATACTGTCTTGTGTTTGGATGTTTAGTTCTCCAAACATCCACTAGGTCAAACTGATTAAAGATGTCCCTTAACACTCCCACTGACACTGAATGAGGCTCTTCCCCATTTCTGTCTTTTGTAAAATCCATTGTACAGTTCCAGTCACCTCCGATCACCAGCGTCTCCTCAGGCGCTACTTGTGAGAGTTCCTGTCTAAGACTCCCAAATAGAACCCTCTTTCTCTCCCTGTGTTAGGCGCATACACATTTATAAAGACAAAACACATGTTGTTAATTTCTGCTTTAACAACAAGCAACCTACCCCTACACACCTCCTTTGAGGAGCAAATTTTTACAGCCAGACCCGGTGCAAAAAGGACTGCCACCCCTGCACTAAGATTTGTCCCATGGCTCAACACACTTGCCCCTTTCCACCAGAGCCCCCAATCAACTTCATTCACCACATCACTATGCGTCTCCTGCAGAAACAACACCTGTACTTTGTTTTGTTTTACATATTCACCCAACACACTCCTCTTTCCCGCATCTCTGGCGCCATTTATATTGAGAGAGCCTACCCGAAGAGTCTCCATAAGAAGTGGGAGAAAAGCCAGCAGAGAAATAGACCAATAGCAAAGCTCAAAAAGCCCCAGTGTCAGTAAGAAATTAAACATTTAAACAGTGTCTGAAGGTAAACCTTTACGCACTGTTGTGACCCACTTCCTCAACCTAAACCGTTTCCTGGGTGAGAGTACACCATGCCCCTCATTTCTCATAGCATGTTGTACTGATATTACAAACTTTCTAGGATCAGGAAAAAAAGCCTCAAGATTAACTTTTTCCCCCATAGTCTCATTCAGGAACCTTGTCAGTTCTCTCAACGTGTACTTAGACCCCTCTGGTTGACTGGCTGTCAGCTCCGGGCCAATTGAAGAGGAGTCTGAAAAAAATAACTCCTCATCCTCTTCCTCAGACTCACTTTCCTCCTCTTCTCTATCTCCCACCCTGACCACCTGCCCTTTCTCTCTGGTTAGGGCCTCACCCACAGCAACAGGCAACATTTCCATGGTGCCTTTGTCCATACCCTTTTTCTTTTTCATCTTGACACCCTCCTCCTCCCCCCCTAATCTCTTACACTTCCCCACTATACTCTCCTCATCCACTAGAATAACCTGACTAGACGCAGTATCATCTGCACCACCCTCCATAGCATGACTCGGCCCAGCATCATCTGCACCACCCTCCATAGCATGTCTAGGCCCAGCCTCAGCTACCCCACCATCTCTAGCCTGACTAGACCCAGCCTCTGCTTCTCCACCATCTCTAGCCTGACTAGACCCAGCCTCATCTACACCACCATCTCTAGACTGACTAGGCCCAGCCTCTGGTGTCTGCATCTCCTTACCCCCTGCATTTTGACCTCGATTTCCCCCCCTTGCGCTCGTACCCTCCCCTTGTCTATGGCCTTTATGTGGGCACGCAAAGCTCTTGTGCCCCAAATCCCCACATTCAAAACACCGTAGACTATCTGTGCTGGCAAAACCTGCATAGAGCCCCTCCCCATGCCTCACTTTAAAATGCACATTTAGCTGTTGCTCATTATTGTTCAGAAACATAAACACTTGCCTCCTGAACGAAACAACGTGCTTAACGGCATCTGCCTGAAAACCTGCTGACAGTACACGGAAACCGCTAGCAAACTTACCAAAACGACTCAGCTCTTTCCTAATTTGATCATCCGTAATAAACTAAGGCAAATTTGCCACTACAACTCTTGTTGAAGGTGTAGAGAGAGGTGAAATTGACACCAACACATCCCTTACAAATATTCCGCTAGCAATTAGCCTACCGACCAAATTAGCCCTTTTCATGAACACAACCACAGCTTTGTTCATTCTAGAAGCAGAATGTATAAACTCAGCTCCTACCTGTTCACCGACCGCGAGCAGAACCTCCTCCACCTTAACTCTACAGCGTCTCCTGCGCGCTAGGCTGAGAAGCCATTGCGCACACTAGACCTTCCAACCCCCAGGAACGTTACTCTGTCCTCTTCCACCCTAACTTTGAAAAAAAAAACTTTGGATACCGCTAAAAACAAATATTGCATTAACCCTCCACCATAGAAAATAACATGTAAAGAAAAGAATAGAATCAAGAAAGTTAGTTAGGATAGAGCTTTCCACACCAAACACTCAAACTCCAAAAACACCCAGCATGCACCGATAGAGAGAGAGAGAGAGAGAGAGAGAGAGAGAGAGAGAGAGAAGAATAGATATCTGGGAATATAGAAAGACAGGAATAGAAAGGCGTAGCCCTATCAGCCTCACAGAGAGAGAGAGAGAGAGACCCCACAGAGCCCCAGGACAGCAACACAATAAGACCCAACCAAATCATGAAAAAACAGAGAGTACACATTGGCAGAATACCTGACCACTGTGACTGACCCAAAGGTAAGGCAAGCTTTGACTATGTACAGACTCAATGAGCCTTGCTATTGAGAAAGGCCGCCATAGGCAGACCTGGCTCTCAAGAGAAGACAGGCTATGTGCTCACTGCCCACAAAATGAGGTGGAATTTGAGCTGCACTTCCTAACCTCCTGCCCAATGTATGACCATATTAGAGACACATATGTCCCTCAGATTACACAGATCCACAAAGAATTTGAAAACAAACCCGATTTTGATAAACTCCCATATCTACTGGGTGAAAAACCACAGTGTGCCATCACAGCATCAAGATTTGTGACCTGTTGCCACAAGAAAAGGTCAACCAGTGAAGAACAAACACCATTGTAAATACAACCCATATTTATGTTTATTTATTTTACCTTTTGTACTTTAACCATTTGTACATCGTTACAACACTGTATATATACATAATATGACATAATATGTAGTGTCTTTATTATTTTGGAACTTCTGTGAGTGTAATGTTTACTGTTAATTTTTACCTCACTTGCTTTGGCAATCAAAATAGATGTTACCCATGCCAATAAAGTCCTTTGAATTGAATTGAGAGAGAGACAGAAAGTCAGCACATCCTCTCTAGAGTCAGAGGTTATCTCTGTCATCAGGGTTGTGTCCAGTCCAGAGGGTGACCTTTAACCCCCTAGACAGGATGTTGATTATGTCCGTGTACAGTTACTGTATGGTACCATATTACTATATCATATGGAGCCAGTTTATTGTGCTTTGTCTTTAGCTGGCCAGATCCATTTTTTACATTTCACAACTTCTAAACTACAGCAATAGCAAACAGAATTATACGTGTGTAACTCATTTCTATACTATTTCAACAGTTTTAAAACATTAAACATGTGTTTTTTGGTGTAAATTAGAGCCAGATAGAAGTTGATTCCGTCACGCTGGCCTCGGTGACACCAGAGGATATTAGATAGGACATGCCTCACCCGGAGAGACACCCAAAACCCAAAACAGAGCTTTGGTGACAGTTTGACAGAGAGTTAAGATTGTCATTCCTGATACAGCAGATCCTTCATGGATGAAAACATTGTCCCTTATTTCTATGGCTAAGCAAACTGAAAACATATTTCAAACTATAACCTCTAAGTCCTATTTTGCTTTGGCACAACCAATGTGATAAAACTGAGAGATTTTCTGCACAGAAAAAAAAAAAACACAAATATTATGTAGATATTCATGCAGACATTCTCTTCATTGTATCACAGAGGCATCAGAACCATTTTACAACCTAAGTTTGACAGAAACATGAAGCCTAGCATGTGTGTTTTACAGAACACGAGGAAGGAGACAGGACTGTGTCCCAGTGTAATGAACAGCAGACAGGAGACAGGACTGTGTCCCAGTGTAATGAACAGCAGACAGGAGACAGGACTGTGTCCCAGTGTAATGAACAGCAGACAGGAGACAGGACTGTGTCCCAGTGTAATGAACAGCAGACAGGAGACAGGACTGTGTCCCAGTGTAATGAACACAAGACAGGAGACAGGACTGTGTCCCAGTGTAATGAAAGCAGACAGGAGAGGACTGTGTCCCAGTGTAATGAACACAAGACAGGAGACAGGACTGTGTCCCAGTGTAATGAACACAAGACAGGACTGTGTCCCAGGAGACAGGACTGTGTCCCAGTGTAATGAACAGCCCACTGTGTGTAATGAACAGCAGACAGGAGACAGGACTGTGTCCCAGTGTAATGAACAGCAGACAGGAGACAGGACTGTGTCCCAGTGTAATGAACAGCAGACAGGAGACAGGACTGTGTCCCAGTGTAATGAACAGCAGACAGGAGACAGGACTGTGTCCCAGTGTAATGAACAGCAGACAGGAGACAGGACTGTGTCCCAGTGTAATGAAACACAGGAGACAGACTGTGTCCCAGAACACAAGACAGGACTGTGTCCCAGTGTAATGAACACAAGACAGGAGACAGGACTGTGTCCCAGTGTAATGAACAGCAGACAGGAGACAGGACTGTGTCCCAGTGTAATGAACAGCAGACAGGAGACAGGACTGTGTCCCAGTGTAATGAACACAAGACAGGAGACAGGACTGTGTCCCAGTGTAATGAACAGCAGACAGGAGACAGGACTGTGTCCCAGTGTAATGAACACAAGACAGGAGACAGGACTGTGTCCCAGTGTAATGAACACAAGACAGGAGACAGGACTGTGTCCCAGTGTAATGAGACAGGAGACAGGACTGTGTCCCAGTGTAATGAACAGCAGACAGGAGACAGGACTGTCCCAGTGTAATGAACACAAGACAGGAGACAGGACTGTGTCCCAGTGTAATGAACACAAGACAGGAGACAGGACTGTGTCCCAGTGTAATGAACACAGACAGGAGACAGGACTGTGTCCCAGTGTAATGAACACAAGACAGGAGACAGGACTGTGTCCCAGTGTAATGAACAGCAGACAGGAGACAGGACTGTGTCCCAGTGTAATGAACACAAGACAAGACATGAACACAGAGACAGGACTGTGTCCCAGTGTAATGAACAGCAGACAGGAGACAGGACTGTGTCCCAGTGTAATGAACACAGACAGGAGACAGGACTGTGTCCCAGTGTAATGAACAGCAGACAGGAGACAGGACTGTGTCCCAGTGTAATGAACAGCAGACAGGAGACAGGACTGTGTCCCAGTGTAACTGTGAACAGCAGACAGGAGACAGGACTGTGTGAACAGCAGACAGGAGACAGGACTGTGTCCCAGTGTAATGAACAGCAGACAGGAGACAGGACTGTGTCCCAGTGTAATGAACAGCAAGACAGGAGACAGGACTGTGTCCCAGTGTAATGAACACAAGACAGGAGACAGGACTGTGTCCCAGTGTAATGAACACAAGACAGGAGACAGGACTGTGTCCCAGTGTAATGAACACAAGACAGGAGACAGGACTGTGTCCCAGTGTAATGAACACAAGACAGGAGACAGGACTGTGTCCCAGTGTAATGAACACAAGACAGGAGACAGGACTGTGTCCCCAGACAGGAGACAGGACTGTGTCCCAGTGTAATGAACAGCAGACAGGAGACAGGACTGTGTCCCAGTGTAATGAACAGCAGACAGGAGACAGGACTGTGTCCCAGTGTAATGAACAGCAGACAGGAGACAGGACTGTGTCCCAGTGTAATGAACACAAGACAGGAGACAGGACTGTGTCCCAGTGTAATGAACAGCAGACAGGAGACAGGACTGTGTCCCAGTGTAATGAACAGCAGACAGGAGACAGGACTGTGTCCCAGTGTAATGAACAGCAGACAGGAGACAGGACTGTGTCCCAGTGTAATGAACAGCAGACAGGAGACAGGACTGTGTCCCAGTGTAATGAACACAAGACAGGAGACAGGACTGTGTCCCAGTGTAATGAACACAAGACAGGAGACAGGACTGTGTCCCAGTGTAATGAACACAAGACAGGAGACAGGACTGTGTCCCAGTGTAATGAACAGCAGACAGGAGACAGGACTGTGTCCCAGTGTAATGAACACAAGACAGGAGACAGGACTGTGTCCCAGTGTAATGAACAGCAGACAGGAGACAGGACTGTGTCCCAGTGTAATGAACACAAGACAGGAGACAGGACTGTGTCCCAGTGTAATGAACACAAGACAGGAGACAGGACTGTGTCCCAGTGTAATGAACAGCAGACAGGAGACAGGACTGTGTCCCAGTGTAATGAACAGCAGACAGGAGACAGGACTGTGTCCCAGTGTAATGAACAGCAGACAGGAGACAGGACTGTGTCCCAGTGTAATGAACACAAGACAGGAGACAGGACTGTGTCCCAGTGTAATGAACAGCAGACAGGAGACAGGACTGTGTCCCAGTGTAATGAACAGCAGACAGGAGACAGGACTGTGTCCCAGTGTAATGAACAGCAGACAGGAGACAGGACTGTGTCCCAGTGTAATGAACAGAACACAGACAGGAGACAGGACTGTGTCCCAGTGTAATGAACAGACAGGAGACAGGACTGTGTCCCAGTGTAATGAACACAAGACAGGAGACAGGACTGTGTCCCAGTGTAATGAACACAAGACAGGAGACAGGACTGTGTCCCAGTGTAATGAACAGCAGACAGACAGGAGACAGGACTGTGTCCCAGTGTAATGAACACAAGACAGGAGACAGGACTGTGTCCCAGTGTAATGAACAGCAGACAGGAGACAGGACTGTGTCCCAGTGTAATGAACAGCAGACAGGAGACAGGACTGTGTCCCAGTGTCCCAGTGTAATGAACAGCAGACAGGAGACAGGACTGTGTCCCAGTGTAATGAACAGCAGACAGGAGACAGGACTGTGTCCCAGTGTAATGAACAGCAGACAGGAGACAGGACTGTGTCCCAGTGTAATGAACAGCAGACAGGAGACAGGACTGTGTCCCAGTGTAATGAACACAAGACAGGAGACAGGACTGTGTCCCAGTGTAATGAACACAAGACAGGAGACAGGACTGTGTCCCAGTGTAATGAACAGCAGACAGGAGACAGGACTGTGTCCCAGTGTAATGAACAGCAGACAGGAGACAGGACTGTGTCCCAGTGTAATGAACACAAGACAGGAGACAGGACTGTGTCCCAGTGTAATGAACACAAGACAGGAGACAGGACTGTGTCCCAGTGTAATGAACAGCAGACAGGAGACAGGACTGTGTCCCAGTGTAATGAACAGCAGACAGGAGACAGGACTGTGTCCCAGTGTAATGAACACAAGACAGGAGACAGGACTGTGTCCCAGTGTAATGAACACAAGACAGGAGACAGGACTGTGTCCCAGTGTAATGAACACAAGACAGGAGACAGGACTGTGTCCCAGTGTAATGAACACAAGACAGGAGACAGGACTGTGTCCCAGTGTAATGAACAGCAGACAGGAGACAGGACTGTGTCCCAGTGTAATGAACACAAGACAGGAGACAGGACTGTGTCCCAGTGTAATGAACAGCAGACAGGAGACAGGACTGTGTCCCAGTGTAATGAACAGCAGACAGGAGACAGGACTGTGTCCCAGTGTAATGAACAGCAGACAGGAGACAGGACTGTGTCCCAGTGTAATGAACAGCAGACAGGAGACAGGACTGTGTCCCAGTGTAATGAACACAAGACAGGAGACAGGACTGTGTCCCAGTGTAATGAACACAAGACAGGAGACAGGACTGTGTCCCAGTGTAATGAACACAAGACAGGAGACAGGACTGTGTCCCAGTGTAATGAACACAAGACAGGAGACAGGACTGTGTCCCAGTGTAATGAACACAAGACAGGAGACAGGACTGTGTCCCAGTGTAATGAACACAAGACAGGAGACAGGACTGTGTCCCAGTGTAATGAACAGCAGACAGGAGACAGGACTGTGTCCCAGTGTAATGAACACAAGACAGGAGACAGGACTGTGTCCCAGTGTAATGAACAGCAGACAGGAGACAGGACTGTGTCCCAGTGTAATGAACACAAGACAGGAGACAGGACTGTGTCCCAGTGTAATGAACAGCAGACAGGAGACAGGACTGTGTCCCAGTGTAATGAACACAAGACAGGAGACAGGACTGTGTCCCAGTGTAATGAACAGCAGACAGGAGACAGGACTGTGTCCCAGTGTAATGAACACAAGACAGGAGACAGGACTGTGTCCCAGTGTAATGAACACAAGACAGGAGACAGGACTGTGTCCCAGTGTAATGAACACAAGACAGGAGACAGGACTGTGTGTGTCCCAGACTGTGTCCCAGTGTAATGAACAGCAGACAGGAGACAGGACTGTGTCCCAGTGTAATGAACAGCAGACAGGAGACAGGACTGTGTCCCAGTGTAATGAACACAAGACAGGAGACAGGACTGTGTCCCAGTGTAATGAACACAAGACAGGAGACAAGACTGTGTCCCAGTGTAATGAACACAAGACAGGGAGACAGGACTGTGTCCCAGTGTAATGAACACAAGACAGGAGACAGGACTGTGTCCCAGTGTAATGAACACAAGACAGGAGACAGGACTGTGTCCCAGTGTAATGAACACAAGACAGGAGACAGGACTGTGTCCCAGTGTAATGAACAGCAGACAGGAGACAGGACTGTGTCCCAGTGTAATGAACACAAGACAGGAGACAGGACTGTGTCCCAGTGTAATGAACAGCAGACAGGAGACAGGACTGTGTCCCAGTGTAATGTCCCAACACAAGACAGGAGACAGGACTGTGTCCCAGTGTAATGAACAGCAGACAGGAGACAGGACTGTGTCCCAGTGTAATGAACACAAGACAGGAGACAGGACTGTGTCCCAGTGTAATGAACAGCAGACAGGAGACAGGACTGTGTCCCAGTGTAATGAACACAAGACAGGAGACAGGACTGTGTCCCAGTGTAATGAACACAAGACAGGAGACAGGACTGTGTCCCAGTGTAATGAACACAAGACAGGAGACAGGACTGTGTCCCAGTGTAATGAACAGCAGACAGGAGACAGGACTGTGTCCCAGTGTAATGAACAGCAGACAGGAGACAGGACTGTGTCCCAGTGTAATGAACACAAGACAGGAGACAGGACTGTGTCCCAGTGTAATGAACACAAGACAGGAGACAGGACTGTGTCCCAGTGTAATGAACACAAGACAGGAGACAGGACTGTGTCCCAGTGTAATGAACACAAGACAGGAGACAGGACTGTGTCCCAGTGTAATGAACACAAGACAGGAGACAGGACTGTGTCCCAGTGTAATGAACAGCAGACAGGAGACAGGACTGTGTCCCAGTGTAATGAACACAAGACAGGAGACAGGACTGTGTCCCAGTGTAATGAACACAAGACAGGAGACAGGACTGTGTCCCAGTGTAATGAACACAAGACAGGAGACAGGACTGTGTCCCAGTGTAATGAACAAGACAGACAGACAGGAGACAGGACTGTGTCCCACTGTGTGTAATGAACACAAGACAGGAGACAGGACTGTGTCCCAGTGTAATGAACAGCAGACAGGAGACAGGACTGTGTCCCAGTGTAATGAACAGCAGACAGGAGACAGGACTGTGTCCCAGTGTAATGAACAGCAGACAGGAGACAGGACTGTGTCCCAGTGTAATGAACACAAGACAGGAGACAGGACTGTGTCCCAGTGTAATGAACACAAGACAGGAGACAGGACTGTGTCCCAGTGTAATGAACAGCAGACAGGAGACAGGACTGTGTCCCAGTGTAATGAACACAAGACAGGAGACAGGACTGTGTCCCAGTGTAATGAACACAAGACAGGAGACAGGACTGTGTCCCAGTGTAATGAACACAAGACAGGAGACAGGACTGTGTCCCAGTGTAATGAACAGCAGACAGGAGACAGGACTGTGTCCCAGTGTAATGAACACAAGACAGGAGACAGGACTGTGTCCCAGTGTAATGAACACAAGACAGGAGACAGGACTGTGTCCCAGTGTAATGAACAGCAGACAGGAGACAGGACTGTGTCCCAGTGTAATGAACAGACAGACAGGAGACAGGACTGTGTCCCAGTGTAATGAACACAAGACAGGAGACAGGACTGTGTCCCAGTGTAATGTGAACAGCAGACAGGAGACAGGACTGTGTCCCAGTGTAATGAACACAAGACAGGAGACAGGACTGTGTCCCAGTGTAATGAACACAAGACAGGAGACAGGACTGTGTCCCAGTGTAATGAACAGCAGACAGGAGACAGGACTGTGTCCCAGTGTAATGAACACAAGACAGGAGACAGGACTGTGTCCCAGTGTAATGAACACAAGACAGGAGACAGGACTGTGTCCCAGTGTAATGAACAGCAGACAGGAGACAGGACTGTGTCCCAGTGTAATGAACACAAGACAGGAGACAGGACTGTGTCCCAGTGTAATGAACACAAGACAGGAGACAGGACTGTGTCCCAGTGTAATGAACACAAGACAGGAGACAGGACTGTGTCCCAGTGTAATGAACACAAGACAGGAGACAGGACTGTGTCCCAGTGTAATGAACAGCAGACAGGAGACAGGACTGTGTCCCAGTGTAATGAACACAAGACAGGAGACAGGACTGTGTCCCAGTGTAATGAACACAAGACAGGAGACAGGACTGTGTCCCAGTGTAATGAACAGCAGACAGGAGACAGGACTGTGTCCCAGTGTAATGAACAGCAGACAGGAGACAGGACTGTGTCCCAGTGTAATGAACACAAGACAGGAGACAGGACTGTGTCCCAGTGTAATGAACAGCAGACAGGAGACAGGACTGTGTCCCAGTGTAATGAACAGCAGACAGGAGACAGGACTGTGTCCCAGTGTAATGAACACAAGACAGGAGACAGGACTGTGTCCCAGTGTAATGAGATTTATCACACACTCTTAAAACGAAGGACTGTCTTTCTCCCTCCATCTCTCTCTCCCAACTGCGGATATCCACTCACATTTCTCTCTTCCTATTATACCCATAATTATCATAAGAATTCCTCAACAGGCAGCGTTGATGAGGAATTTTTTATTTTTTTATTTTACCTTTATTTAACTAGGCAAGTCAGTTAAGAACAAATTCCTATTTTCAATGACGGCCTAGGAACAGTGGGTTAACTGCCTGTTCAGGGGCAGAACGACAGATTTGTACCTTGTCAGCTCGGGGATTCGAACTTGCAACCTTTCGGTTACTAGTCCAATGCTCTAACCACTAGGCTACCCTGCAGGCACAACGCCACCAACACACACCGAGAGAGTTGATGAGGAAGGCTGCAGCATGGGAGCAGATGAATAGCAGTCCCAAGGCCAGGCAGTGAGAGACAGCCTGTCGGCATCATGACGTTACAATTCTGTTTATGTAATTCACACTGTTCCTCCCTCAGGTCCTGTGACCTCATCATTGATAACACACAGAGAGAGGACTGCATGACCACTTCACTGTACAGTCTGATAAAGGCTGATCTCGCTCACTGCCAGAACGAGTGAGTGAGTGTGTGTGTGTGTGTGTGTGTGTGTGTGTGTGTGTGTGTGTGTGTGTGTGTGTGTGTGTGTGTGTGTGTGTGTGTGTGTGTGTGTGTGTGTGTGTGTGTGTGTGTGTGTGTGTGTGTGTGTGTGTGTGTGTGTGTGTGTGTGTGTGTGTGTGTGTGTGTGCATATGTTTATATTCACAGTGAGAACTAAACAACATACAGAGGCACGAATACTCAAAGGGGAGTTGGTCTTTAGTGGTTTTGAGTGTCTATCAATTCAAATGAAGGGTCCAACTGGTGGTTTTACAGCCAGTTCCTCTTAGTTTTCTGTGTTGTTGGAAAACATAGTGGTGTGTATCTGGTGAGTCATACTGACACTGAAAACACCATGTGTCGTAACAATAATGCAAAACCACTTGGGAACCATTATGTATACATTAGATGGGCTAATAAGGGATGCTGTGTTGACGCCACGATGCCTCCATCTTGGCACTCCCTCACCCGTGTAAAAAATATTTTGTATTACAATTTTTTGAGATTACTTATGATACTGTCCCCACTACAGCAACAAAAAAATATATGAAATACATGTCATCTTGCCCTTGAAACATTTAATTGAAGTAGTGTAGAATTCCAATCATTTCTATGGAGGACTGCTCCTACTTGGGAGTGCCAATATGGCCGAACAGTGGCTTCAAAGCCTCTCAATGGCCAATACATAGTATCAGCAATCCAGGGTTTATATATATCATTGATACACAGCCACATCCAACTGAGAGCATGTATTACCTGCTTGGTATTCCAGGTCTCTTTGCATTGTCAAATCAAACATACATTATTACTATGAGATTTATAAAGCAGTTATTGACTTGTAATGGACAGCCTGTAGGCCTAAATGAGAACGCTCTTCTCATGAGTCTCTGTAAAACACTGTCTTAACAGTACAGGCCTTTAATTGACAGTGGGGAGATTCATATTAGAAAGTCAGTAAGCAAACCTATATTACACTGATTCTCTCACGGGTACCCTGAATCCACCCACAAACAGTAAAACACAGACAGACACATAAAGACACACACACACAGTGCCGGTTGTTCTGCTGACTGTGAGAGACTCCGTGTTTTCCTGTTGCTGTAATTATGACAGAACTTCAGGCTCCTCTCTCAAGACCCATAAATCCTGGGCAGACACACACACGTGAAAGGAAATGAAACTAATATGAGATGTGTCTCTGGTTCTGATTCTACTGACAAACAAACTACTTTAGCAACTCAGCACAGCTTGGATGGGAAGAATAGGTTTAACTTTGGGATCTAATGTTAATCATGACTCTCAAAGTTGAAATATCTGCTACAATGGCCAAGTTATATGAAACATCTGATTACTGTTGTCGTGGCTGACATGTTCTTAACACTTTAAAAAATATATTTGTTTAACCCCTCGACACACTGACATACATGAGCGAATACATAGCTGTTGACGTACTTCAACAAATATACAACAGTTGATCACTTTGGATATGCACTTTGACCATGCGTAATTACGCACAGGTGAGTTCACACCGCACGCACCATTGTGTACAAGGCAGTGCCAAACGACCTAATCTCCAAACCCACCGCAGGAAGAGAAGCCACTGGATAGAAATACATTACAACAGAACACATTCCGATAAAAAATATATATTTGACACACACATATGGGCACATTTAACCCGACTTACCCTGTTGTTTTTATCCGTCTCCCTCACCTCCTCTACCCCCACACCTTGTCGGATCATGATCCGGACTATCGTGGCGTTGTTGGTGCAGCACGCCTGGAAGAACGTCAGCGGCTCGGGACTCGGTGGAGACGGGGTCCGCTCGTTGTCCGCGAACACATCGTCCGGTGGGTAAAAGGAGTCGTCCGAAGCGATACTTTTACTGTCCGGTAATAACGAGAAATCGTCGTATTCCTCGTACTCATCCCCCTCTGACTCGCAGGACCCGAGATATGAGTCATCGTCTGATAAGGACGGTGATTCCTCGGTAATGGTCGGATGGACCTGGGCGACGCCGCTGGCCCCTTTGGGGTTCTGCTGCTGCTGTTTGACTCGGACCGTAGTAGAGGAGCCACCTCCGTCTCTCTCATCCGTGATCAGCACCATCTAACCCCCTAGGTGGCTGTCCTCCTCAGGGGGGAAGAACGGGTGGATCTCGGGCGAAGAGCACGTGGACGTTTTTTCCAACATCAACGCGGAGTATGAGTTGAACTTTGCAAAGAGCCTGGAAATGGAATGGCAGTGAAGGTTTGGTAACTCGTTGTGATGTGATCTAACAGGCAAACTGCTGATCCTACTTCCTTGAGGAATATTCCCCTGATAATAGTCCAACTCCAGCATCCCAGAGAGAAATTAACATGAAATCATATCGCTGCGCTGTCCCTGGAATACCAACCTAAACTACACCGGGTTGGAGCCTTCACCGGAGTCAAAAATGGATTGTATAAAACATTGAAAGTTTTTCCATCACGTCTGCAGCAGTGAGAAAATTAAATACCCGTGAAGTGCAATTCAACAGTCAACATCCCCCTTTGCCGACACGAAGTAAACCGAGAGTTACGCCAACTCTTGTTATGTCGTCTTCAGTAAGAAAAAAAAAGTGTTCCTCATTAGGACAGAAAACAATAGACACGCAGTACCCAAAGTAAAAGAGCCACACTCACCCAGCAAACGCGCAGAGTAGAAAAACAGGCACTCGATAAACTGTCGTCCCATAATCCGATTAGTTTCGTAGCCAACTCCCCCCTCCTCTCCATGGCTCTCCCCTCATGCCCTCCCTCATTTCGTTTTCGTTTGAGCAGATTAATTCCGCTCTGTCTGAAATGTTGACATCAGACATACTTTGAGATTATCATTTTAGCTAAATGGGGGCAACCCCATTGCAACCCTTTCATGAGACATTGGTCATCCTTAGAATGATTCATACTGCAAAAGCAAAGTAAAACGTCTGTGCAGTCATTCTGCGGTTTCAAATGTACATTTTCTGTTTATTGGATGATGTGAGACCTGTCAGGAAATCCCCCTACATTACCTTAGTTCTCACTGTGAATGACTCAGACACTCGGTAGAACAGTCACACCAGTTCAGATATCCATCCTTGATTCAACCGTACAACCACTTTTCACATTTTCACACTTGTAGAACAAGCCAAGTTAAAGTAGGCCGAAAACTGACTATTGATTCACTGACCAATCCATGTTTAATAAGGTTCCATCAACTCATGATGCCAATCCAAGACAGTGGTAATTGTGCTTGTTAAATGGCCTGTGGATCTGTGTGTCTGCTTGCTAGAGGGACTCTCCTCTCTTGGTGTATCTGACCCTAATCTGTCCCTGTCCCGGCCCCAGCTGTCCTAGGCGCCCGAGGCCTATGCAACCTCTAAATCAGTCTGCAGTGTATCAGCCCATTGCTAATCAGATCCAACAGGGGTGAATGACAAGGCTGTTTAGTGTTCAGCAGGCCTGTTTTCTCCTGGTCTTCCTGATGTAGTCAAGGGCCTGATGCAGACAAACATCCAGTGGCCCTGGCTGTTTTTTTTTGTGTGCGCGACAGAGACAATAAGAACCTGCCTGGTTCCTGCCATATAACTTCATATGTAGCAATTAATCTATCACTCTGTGTCCTCTGTGATTCTGACCCACCTGATCTCATATTGACTTGTGAGCCGCACCTGGTATAACCAGACAGCGAATCAGAGTAGAACCCCTGGGGGGTAAAGGACAGGTAAACGTCTGGCCCGAGCCCATGTTCTGAGGGTCATGGGTGTGTGACAGCCAGAGAAAGGGGTGTCACTCAACACATCAGCACCCGAAACTTTACACCTAAGCATATTCTGTGGGCCCGTGTCAATGCTCTATAGATGCTAATCATCAGTATATATATTTTTTTTTTCTATGAAGATCGTGCCTTTATAAGTAGATAAACTGACAACTAATATCTCATACTGCCTATATTCTTCATCTTTGTCAGTATTCCTCAACACAACAACAGCATCTTACCTGTGATTTAAACATGTCTATACATGCACTCTCTACCTACAGACCTCTCAATGCATGTCTTTAAAACACAGAGCCTACACAACACCTTAAAGGCATAGATCCACCCAAAGTTGTTTTCAGCCCTCAAAAGTGGTTCTACTTTGGAGGTCGGAAAATGTCTGTAAAAAAAAAAAAGTACATATATTTCTGAGGTGAACTATCCACTAACAAGCCATCCCCTCACCTGGAATACCCTGTGCTGCAGTGTACAAAAGCCCTCTTATGACTACTTAGACACACCCTGGCCTCTGTGTGGGTTTGAGTACACTGTGTGTGTGCGTTTATACAGGTCTCTGAGTTGTTTCCCCTTTTCCCATAAAGCACCAATCTGCTGCGTGTTAATATGTTTATCAGTAGCTCTTTGACCGGCAGGTATAAGTTCATTGGCCAGAGCAGAGAACACCAGGTAGACACTAAAGGAGGGAGAAAGCAAAGGAACGAGAGAGATAGGTGGAGTGTGTTTACTGCTTCCAGTAGCATTTATTCAGGCATCTGAGTGGCAATTAACACATTCTAATCACAGAGCAAATCCCCTTCATTAACATGACTTGTTTGTATGTGTATGCACTCACTCGCAGATGTGCGTATTTGTCTGACTGTGTGTTTACCATTTATTAAAAGATGGGACATGGATTCAGATACATAAGATGGGACATGGATTCAGATACATAAGATGGGACATGGATTCAGATACATAAGATGGGACATGGATTCAGATACATAAGATGGGACATGGATTCAGATACATAAGATGGGACATGGATTCAGATACATAAGATGGGACATGGATTCAGATACATAAGATGGGACATGGATTCAGATACATAAGATGGGACATGGATTCAGATACATAAGATGGGACATGGATTCAGATACATAAGATGGGACATGGATTCAGATACATAAGATGGGACATGGATTCAGATACATAAGATGGGACATGGATTCAGATACATAAGATGGGACATGGATTCAGATACATAAGATGGGACATGGATTCAGATACATAAGATGGGACATGGATTCAGATACATAAGATGGGACATATTCAGATAATGATGGGACATGGATTCAGTTGGGACATGACAGATACATAAGATGGACATGGATTCAGATACATAAGATGGGACATGATTATAGACAGGCAGATACATAAGATGGGACAGACAGGTCTTTGAATGAGGCCTCTGATTCAGATACATAAGATGGGACAGATTCAGATCTGTGGGACATGGATTCAGATACATAAGATGGGACATGGCAGTCATGATGGACTGGATTCAGAAAGATGGACAAGATCATAAGATGGGACATGGATTCAATACAAAGAGACATGGATTCAGTATATGGATTCAGATACAAGACAACAGATACAAAGTCATGGGAAAGATGGGATACTGATTTAAGATGGGGGATTCAGATACATAAGATGGGACATGGATTCAGATACATAAGATGGGACATGGATTCAGATACATAAGATGGGACGGTCAGATACATTGGGACATGGAGGTTGACATGGACAGAAAGATGGGACATGGATTCAGATACTGGGACATTTCAGATAAAAATGGGACATGGATTCAGATACAAAATGGGACATGGATTCAGATCCCTAAGATGGGACAGTCAGCTGGACTGATTCAGATACATAAGATGGGACATTCCTACATAAGATGGCAGAACAAACAAAATGACATGGATTCAGCTGTGGGAGAGGAGAGAAGACCAGTTCATACTGTATTGTTAGCTGTGACCTACCCTGACAGCATGTTGCCAGTCTGGACTGGAAAAAAGTCCACAATACAAAGAGACCAGTATAATTCAAGACAACGTACAAAGTCAGGGAAAATGGGATACTGCTTTTGGGGGCGGTATATAGGTCGTCAATTCCAACGGTCTTTTAATGGAGGTTGATGACAGAAAAGCAGGAATTCCTGATTTCAGAAAAAAAGGACATTTCAAGAAAAATCCCATCCCTTAAGTCAGCTGGCTGCACCATTCCTCCTTGGCAGAACAAAGAAAATGAGTTGCTCTTTCCTCCTCCTGTATTGTTACTCCCTCTCCTCACTGAGTGGCTTTGTTGATTTCCTTACACTCCTCTGTTTCTCCCAACTCTTTCTTTGTTGTTATCTTCTCTTTCTCTCCTCCTGTTCCATCTCCCTAGTTACTCCCTCTCCTCACTGAGGGCTTTGTTGTTATCTTCTCTTTCTCTCCTCCTGTTCCATCTCCCTAGTTACTCCCTCTCCTCACTGAGGGCTTTGTTGTTATCTTCTCTTTCTCTCCTCCTGTTCCATCTCCCTAGTTACTCCCTCTCCTCACTGAGGGCTTTGTGTTCTCTCTGGCCCTGGCCACTCGTTTCCTTCCTTTCCTTCCTTCCTACCTACTATTCTGTGATAGCGTCACCTCCCTAGAAATGTTATTTCCCAGGGACAGGCAGCAGTAAAGTAGAGGCTGCTGTTGAGCAACAAATTATTCTCTAGGACCCCAGCCCACTAAGTCTACAAAGCTACGCACAGACTGTAATTGAGGCCTATGGTGTCTTGTGCACAAGCTTCAGTCGTGAGATACCTAAGGAGCAATGAAGTGACCAGGGCCCATATCCACACAGCATCTCAGAGTATGAGTGCTGATCCAGGATCAGTCTTGCCTGTATAGATCAAAATGAATACGATTATATGGACAGAAGGGATCACAGCATAAAAGGGATCATTTCAACAAAATGTTAAAAACCTGGTCACGAAAAAACATATACTTTCCATGGCCCCCAGTCCCGGCGTGGAGCCCAGACTAGAGGGGGGGTAGTTAGAAGAGGAGGGGTGCTGATGAGCCCCCTTCCTGCCCCCTCTAGCCTGCTGCTAACCAGTCCCGGAAACATAAAATCCCCCTGATCTTATTTCCTGACCTGGCTTGTAACTTAGCTGGATCACTCCACACTCTCAGCATAGAAACCTCATGTTTTATACCTGTTCCTAGCCAAGTTTACACTCTACTGCTGGTTAGTACCTATACTATTGTGTAATATGGTTACATCACTTCATTTGGGAAGATAAAGAGGAAAACCCTACTTTCCTCAACTTTGCCCTACCTATGCTAGCGTGTGTGTGTGAGACTTATGTTTGTAAACTTGTTCTCTGAGGGTATGTGTGTTTGTGTAAGTGTTCACTGTCAGAGGTTTGTGTGTGTGTGTACTCTGCGAGAGTTGCAGTGTGTGTGTTAGGGATTAAGAGATTCCCTAGCAGTGAGTTGTCTGCTCTTCAGGTTTGGCATCATGCTGCAGTCTGTCTCACAGCAGCCAGAGAGCCAGCCAGCCAGCCCTCACCTCAACAGCCTCAAGGGGTGTGTGTTCCCTGTGAGATTTGCAGTGTCTATGACTTTGGCACCATGATGTGGTGTGTCTATAAGCAGCACGCCTACCCAAACCTCTCCATAACCCTGCATCTGGAGGTCAGAACCACAGATATAGAACCAGATTACCAAATCCCCAAATCCTAACCTTAACCAATAGGGGTAACCTTCACCAAGACCCTTTTCTGCTCCCTCACTCCATCACTGCCAAGAGCCAATTCGATCAAAGAACTCCTTTACCCAAAACAGCCAGCAGCCAATTAAATCACAGGATTGCCTAACCAATTTCTGCAAGAAGCCAATCAGATTACAGAGCTCATCAAGCGCTGCCAGGAGCAATTCAGATCACAGGGTTTATTAAGCAGCGCTGCCAACAGCCAATGGGATGACAGGGTGTTGTGAGGTAAAGGAGTTTATTACATTACCATCAGTGACAGGCTAGCCAGGGAACTAGATTAACCCAATGAACCCCTGGCACAGATTCAAGAAACACTTTGTCTGTCACGAAACCCCCATTGTAATACAGTGGCTTGCGAAAGTATTCACCCCCTTGGCATTTTTCCTATTTTGTTGCCTGGAATGACCTGGAATTAAAATAGGATTTTGGGGGGGTTTGTATCATTTGATTTACACAACATGCCTACCACTTTGAAGAGGCAAAATATTCTTTCTTGTAAAGTAATAAGACAAAAAAAACAGAAAACTTGAGCGTGCATAACTATTCACCCCCCCACCCCAAAGTCAATACTTTGTAGGGCCACCTTTTGCAGCAATTACAGCTGCAAGTCTCTTGGGGTATGTCTCTATAAGCTTGGCACAACTAGCCACTGTGATTTTTGCCCATTCTTTAAGGCAAAACTTCTCCAGTTCCACTGACGTACAGCAATCTTTAAGTCATACCACAGATTCTTAATTGGATTGAGGTCTGGGCTTTGACTAGGCCATTCCAAGACATTTAAATATTTCCCCTTAAACCACTTGAGTGTTGCTTTAGCAGTATGCTTAGGGTTATTGTCCTGTTGGAAGGTGAACCTCCGTCCCAGTCTCAAATCTCTTGAAGACTGAAACATGTTTCCCTCAAGAATTTCCCTGTATTTAGCACCATCCATCATTCCTTCAATTCTGACCAGTTTCCCAGTCGATGA
The DNA here is from genome assembly GCF_023373465.1 of Oncorhynchus keta. Classification (NCBI taxonomy): domain Eukaryota; kingdom Metazoa; phylum Chordata; class Actinopteri; order Salmoniformes; family Salmonidae; genus Oncorhynchus; species Oncorhynchus keta. The sequence continues at coordinate 63,721,196 of NC_068448.1, forward strand.
AAAACATACCCACAGCATGATGCTGCCACCATCATGCTTCACTGTGGGGATGGTATTCTCGGGGCATTGAGAGGTGTTGGGTTTGCGCCAGACATAGTGTTTTCCTTGATGGCCGAAAAGCTCAATTTTAGTCTCATCTAACCAGAATACCTTCTTCCATATGTTTGGGGAATCTCCCACATGCCTTTTGGCAAACTTCAAACGTGTTTATTTTTTTCTTTAACATTTTTCTTCTGGCCACTCTTCCGTAAAGCCCAGCTCTGTGGAGTGCACGGCTTAAAGTGGTCCTATGGACAGATACTCCAATCTCCGCTGTGGAGCTTTGCAGTTCCTTCAGGGTTATCTTTGGCCTCTTTGTTGCCTCTCTGATTAATGTCCTCCTTGCCTGATCCGTGAGTTTTGGTGGGCGGCCCTCTCCTGGCAGGTTTGTTGTGGTGCCATATTCTTTAAATGTATACATTTAATAATGTATTTAATGGTGCTCCGTAGGATGTTCAAAGTTTCTGATCTTTTTTTAAAACCCAACCCTGATCTGTACTTCTCTACAACTTTGTCCCTGACCTGTTTGGAGAGCTCCTTGGTCTTCATGGTGCCACTTTCTTGCAACACCACTAAGCCCCTTGCTTAGTGGTGTTGCAGACTCTGGGGCCTTTCAGAACAGGTGTATATATACTGAGATCATGTGACAGATCATGTGACACTTAAATAAAGTCCACCTGTGTGCAATCTAACTAATTATGTGACTTCTGAAGGGAATTGATTGCACCAGATCTTATTTAGGGGCTCCATAGCAAAGGGGGTGAATACATATGCACACACCACTTTTCCAATTAAGAATTGTTAGTAATTATTTGCAACAAGTAATTTTTTTTCATTTCACTTTACCAATTTGAACTATTTTGTGTATGTCCATTACATGGAATCCAAATAAAAATCCATTTAAAATTACAGGTTGTAATGAAACAAAAGAGGAAAAATGCCAAGGAGGGTGAATACTTTTGCAAGGCAACCTAGGCTGCTTCATGCTAGAGAGATGATTTTACTATGCTGCAAGCAGTAAACTGGTATATGCAATGAGAGTTCTCGATACATTGTCAAACATAGATGTCAATTCCTTGTAATATTTCCTCATCCTACATGACGACTGTATGGGAAAGAAAAAGTGAGAGATTAGTCTGTTTTCACTATCACACACAGGCAATCTTCTGTGTATTACAGCATGTGCTACTGTGTACCAGTGCGTGTGTTAGCTTTGAACAGATGATCTGGGGGCTCTCTCACTTATCAGTGTCTGTTCTATTGTCGAGAGGACCACTGATACGAACACTGTATCTCCATTTCACAAGAGCTGACAATCTCTCTGTCTCAGAACCTTTCACAGAATATGCCAAGTGGAAAGTGAACGGAACAGGCACTTGAGCGATAAGTCATGAGCATGACAAATTAACTATCGACTAACCTGTCAGGACAGGAGCGAGTGTCATTGGAAACAGTGATACTAACTTACATACAGTAAGTAGCCTTCCATGTAATATCACAGCAACTCTCAATAAGATATGGACCAAACTCAATGACCTTGAGAGCATTCTGTTTGGGATATAATTCAAGCACTGGCTATTATTTATTATTATTGTCAAAATCTGAGCATTAATAGAGAAGAAAATCACTGATCCTGAATTCATGTTGATTTAGAGAATGTATTTGTAGAGTAAGTAGTAAACCCTTTTTTCCTGCTATGCTCTGTTTCTTCCTTCTCCTCTTCCCTATCGTCTCTCTCCCTCTCCTCTTCCCTATCATCTCTCTCCTTCTACTCTTCCCTAACGTCTCTCTCCCTCTCCTCTTCCCTATCATCTCTCTCCTTCTACTCTTCCCTAACGTCTCTCTCCCTCTCCTCTTCCCTATCATCTCTCTCCTTCTACTCTTCCCTAACGTCTCTCTCCCTCTCCTCTTCCCTATCGTCTCTCTCCCTCTCCTCTTCCCTATCATCTCTCTCCTTCTACTCTTCCCTACCGTCTCTCTCCCTCTCCTCTTCCCTATCGTCTCTCTCCCTCTCCTCTTCCCTATCGTCTCTCTCCTTCTCCTCTTCCCTATCGTCTCTCTCCCTCTCCTCTTCCCTATCGTCTCTCTCCCTCTCCTCTTTCTCTTCCCCTCTTCGTCTCTCTCCCTCTCCTCTTCCCTATCTCTCTCTCCCTCTCCTCTTCCCTATCGTCTCTCTCCCTCTCCTCTTCCCTATCATCTCTCTCCCTTCTATCTCTTCCCTAACGTCTCTCTCCCTCTCCTCTTCCCTATCGTCTCTCTCCCTCTTCCCTATCGTCTCTCTCCCTCTCCTCTTCTCTCTCTCCCTCTCCTCTTCCCTATCGTCTCTCTCCCTCTCCTCTTCTCTCCCTCTCCCTCTCCTCTTCCCTATCGTCTCTCTCTCCCTCTCGTCTCTTCCTCTATCGTCTCTCTCCCTCTCCTCTTCCCTCTCTCCTCCCTCTCCTCTTCCCTATCGTCTCTCTCTCTCTCTTCCCTACGTCTCTCTCTTCCTCTTCCCTATCGTCTCTCTCCTTCTCCTCTTCCCTATCATCTCTCTCTCTCCTCTCCTCTTCCCTATCGTCTCTCTCCTTCTCCTCTTCCCTCGTCTCTCTCCCTCTCCTCTTCGTCTCTCTCCCTCTCCTCTTCCCTCTCTCCTCTCCTCTTCCCTATCGTCTCTCTCCCTCTCCTCTTCCCTATCGTCTCTCTCCTCTCTCCTCTTCCCTATCGTCTCTCTCCCTCTCCTCTTCCCTATCGTCTCTCTCCCTCTCCTCTTCCCTATCGTCTCTCTCCTTCTCCTCTTCCCTATCGTCTCTCTCCTTCTCCTCTTCCCTATCGTCTCTCTCCCTCTCCTCTTCCCTATCGTCTCTCTCCCTCTCCTCTTCCCTATCGTCTCTCTCCCTCTCCTCTTCCCTATCGTCTCTCTCCCTCTCCTCTTCCCTATCGTCTCTCTCCCTCTCCTCTTCCCTATCGTCTCTCTCCTTCTCCTCTTCCCTATCGTCTCTCTCCCTCTCCTCTTCCCTATCGTCTCTCTCCTCTCCTCTTCCCTATCGTCTCTCTCCCTCTCCTCTTCCCTATCGTCTCTCTCCCTCTCCTCTTCCCTATCTCTCCTCTTCCCTATCGTCTCTCCTTCTCCTCTTCCCTATCGTCTCTCCCTTCCCTCCTCTTCCCTATCGTCTCTCTCCCTCTCCTCTTCCCTATCGTCTCTCTCCTTCTCCTCTTCCCTATCGTCTCTCTCCCTCTCCTCTTCCCTATCGTCTCTCTCCTCTCCTCTTCCCTATCGTCTCTCTTCCCTCTCCTCTTCCCTACTATCGTCTCTCTCCTCTCCTCTTCCTATCTCTCTTCTCTTCCCTATTGTCTCTCTCCCTCTCCTCTTCCCTATCGTCTCTCCTCTTCCCCTCTCCTCTTCCCTTATATCGTCTCTCTCCCTCTCCTCTTCCCTATCATCTCTCTCCCTCTCCTCTTCCCTATCGTCTCTCTCCCTCTCCTCTTCCCTATCGTCTCTCTCCCTCTCCTATTCTCTCAATTTTTGCCGCTGTAGAAGTTAGCCACCTGAATCATGTCTATCTGTTTGGTGGTGTAAACATGAATGCCTTGTTTTAGAACCATTTCATGCTGCTTACTATCAAATCTATGATTAGAACTATAGTATCTCTACCATCTCATGTTGAGGGTATATTCCCAATCGTCTTAGGCAGTGTTAGATAACGTAATCAGATCTTACGCAATGATAGCCAACAGAATTAGGGTTAGGATATTTTAGAGGGAATTGACCGCCTTAGTAATGTAATGTACCATCCACAGTACAGGTGTGCTGTGAATACTACAGGTATGTTCTCGCACTATAAAACAGTGAGATTACTGTACTAGGCCTATACGGCTAATGAACAACAGGATAGATAGTATGAGAGAGGCAGAGACAGAGGGGGATGGATAGTGAGAGAGAGACAGACAGCTACAGAGTGATAGAGAAAGTATGTGTAGGTTAGTGTACTCAGACAGGCTTCTGCAGGCTGCTTAGGAAGCTGTCTATCTGGTCCTGGGGATCTCTCCGCCCAGGTGGGCCAGGTAGGGTGTACAGCCCTGCGAACAGATCAAAGGGCATCGTCGCTGCTCCACCCCCCTCATACTCTGTCAGGATTTCACACGCATACCTCAGGGCATTGATGATCTGAACACACACAGAAAAGTCAGTAAACCCCAGGTCATCAAGACAGTGAAATACTGCCTCCATGTGGTACTTATATGAACTACACCACAGTTTCTCTCTGGAGACTGACTGACATATGGGAGCCAGTCAATCACCCCTTACAGAGCGAATAACTGCATCCAGTGGATGTTGGCAAAGAAGTTCCCCAGGGCCAGCAGTGTCCAGCTGCTCTGAGGGCTGACACAGACCCTTCCACTTCTGCTGCAGCTCCTCCATACTGATTGTCTCCTTGGGAATAGGCTAGAAACATACATGGAGAGAGGAGGGAGAACAGGGGTTCAATTAGCTTGGTTCCTCTCCATTTTTCAACTACCATGGACAGTTTTAATAAGGGCAAGCTGGAGTACCAAATATGAGTGAGGAGGCCTGGTGTCATTCTGTGGGTTACTGACTATCTGTTTGTTTAGGACCTTGAGCAGGCCTGGAGTTAGTCCGGTATCTGTCTTCTGTGTGGCGACAGGCCTCTCCAGCCTCTCCTTGGTTGGTAGAATGTCTCCTTTGGACAGGGCAGAAAAGTACCTGATATAACAACAACAGATACACTTTAACGAAACAATTTCACCTTACCCTGCCCATTATCCCTGCTCAGATACTGGGTAGTTACACAGCCAATGTACGACCACCTGTACCATAAAAGCCCCGTTCTCTTGGTGGTCCTGTAGCGGGTTTTATATGTACCACAGGAGAACCCAGAAATGAAGAGCGACACCACGGCTGTCTTTTTGGCTTTTATGTTGATCTGCAATAGTATTGTGAAAAGACAAGACAGGAACACATCAGTCTCCAATGCCCCATCTGACAAGCTGTTCTTTATCTCTGTGTTTTCTCAGACTCAAATCACATTCATACATAAAGCCATAATGTATAGTATAAAATAATAACCAGTCCTTAATACAACAAATGTATCCTCTTAATTCTTAGACAATAGAACCATACCTGCAATAGTATTGTGAAAAGACAGGACAGGAACACATCAGTCTCCAATGCACCATCTAACAAGTTGTTCTACACAGGAGCATGAAGAAAGGTAAAACACATCTCCTGTCTCACATCCCCAATACATTGCTAGGTGCTTTCAGTGTTGACAGTACCAAAATACAACTCATGTACAAAAACCCTTTAACACAAACAAGTTACAACGTGAAATCGCCTCTATCCCATTTAGACCTTAGAGAGCCAAAACTACATCTCCCATAATACAACGCCAGCACCAGTCGGCGGCCCAGCTAATCATCTGCATCACAGAAAGGCATGCTAGCTAGCAACAGCAGCACTTTTAGCACTCGGTAAACTACACTGCTCAAAAAAAATAAAGGGAACACTAAAATAACACATCCTAGATCTGAATGAATGAAATATTATTATTAAATACTTTTTTCTTTACATAGCTGAATGTGCTGACAACAAAATCACACAAGAATGATCAATGGAAATCAAATTTATCAACCCATGGAGGTCTGGATTTGGAGTCACACTCAAAATTAAAGTGGAAAGCCACACTACAGGCTGATCCAACTTCGATGTAAAACAAGTCAAAATGAGGCTCAGTAGTGTGTGTGGCCTCCACGTGCCTGTATGACCTCCCTACAACGCCTGGGCATGCTCCTGATGAGGTGGCGGATGGTCTCCTGAGGGATCTCCTCCCAGACCTGGACTAAAGCATCTGCCAACTCCTGGACAGTCTGTTGGTGGATGGAGCGAGACATGATGTCCCAGATGTGCTCAATTGGATTCAGGTCTGGGGAACGGGCGGGCCAGTCCATAGCAACAATGCCTTCCTCTTGCAGGAACTGCTGACACACTCCAGCCACATGAGGTCTAGCATTGTCTTGCATGAGGAGGAACCCAGGGCCAACCGCACCAGCATATGGTCTCACAAGGGGTCTGAGGATCTCATCTCGGTAACTAATGGAAGTCAGGCTACCTCTGGCGAGCACATGGAGGGCTATGCGGCCCCCCAAAGAAATGCCACCCCACACCATGACTGACACACCGCCAAACCGGTCATGCTGGAGGATGTTGCAGGCAGCAGAACGTTCTCCACGGCATCTCCAGACTCTGTCACGTCGGTCACATGTGCTCAGTGTGAACCTGCTTTCATCTGTGAAGAGCACAGGGCGCCAGTGGCGAATTTGCCAATCTTGGTGTTCTCTGGCAAAAGCCAAACGTCCTGCACGGTGTTGGGCTGTAAGCACAACCCCCACCTGTAGACGTCCCGCCCTCATACCACCCTCATGGAGTCTGAGACACATGCACATTTGTGGCCTGCTGGAGGTCATTTTGCAGGGCTCTGGCAGTGCTCCTCCTGCTCCTCCTTGCACAAAGGCAGAGGTAGCGGTCCTGCTGCTGGCTTGTTGCCCTCCTACGGCCTCCTCCACGTCTCCTGATGTACTGGCCTGTCTCCTGGTAGCGCCTCCATGCTCTGGACACTACGCTGACAGACACAGCAAACCTTCTTGCCACAGCTCGCATTGATGTTCCATCCTGGATGAGCTGCACTACCTGAGCCACTTGTGTGGGTTGTAGACTCCGTCTCATGCTACCACTAGAGTGAAAGCACCGCCAGCATTCAAAAGTGACCAAAACATCAGCCAGGAAGCATAGGAACTGAGAAGTGGTCTGTGGTCACCACCTGCAGAACCACTCCTTTATTGGGGGTGTTGTCTATTCCATTTGCAAAACACCATGTGAAATTTATTGTCAATCAGTGTTGCTTCCTAAGTGGACAGTTTGATTTCACAGAAGTGTGATTAACTTGGAGTTACATTGTGTTGTTTAAGTGTTCCCTTTATAACAATACAACTTAAGTTACATGTTTCAATATTCTCACACTCCATATTAACATTATCTTCAGCATTAACCTTGGGATGTTTTATTTATTTGACGTTATGGACTTCTACAAAGGAGTAATCTGCAACCTTTCTCTCAGTGTTTTCTCGGACTGAGGAGAACGGGAGCTACGGGTAGTACCAGGGTGTTAGTAGGTGATGCAAGCACCCAGATGAAATAAAATACATTTAATGAAACAAAATCTGAAGATGTTAACATCATTCAGCTTCTGTAGCTGCCTACCTAACATCAACAGGCAGCACCAGTAGCGCAACAATTAAAAATAGAAAGTAAAAGTTCCTGGCGATCATAGCGATCTGACTCCCCCTTCTGTCTGAACTTGGAATATTCCTGTTCGCGGGCTTGGGCCACTGACCCCCAAACGGGTTGTTCTATTCTGATCATTTGAAGTTTGATGGGCGAACCTTTTTAACTCTCCTACAGTCCAGTCACATGCAGGGAGGCTGTAGCCTGTACTTACGTTCTGATGGCAGCTTTGGTGAACTGTTTGAGGATGTCTGGTAGTTCAGTGGGGGATGTTGATTTGCTGGGAACAATCTGGAGAAGGCATTGCTGGGAAATAAAGTGGGAATTAAATGTTATTCAAGCTGTGATAATATTGTAGCGACCCGCACAGACAGCTGTGTGTTATGTGTTAGGCTAATTAGTGGGTTGTGTTGTACTTAACAGTGTTCGCGGGGTCCGACATGCCAATCAACCTGCTATCTGCCAATCATGGGAATACCTGGAATGTTCTGATGCCGGGCATCCTGGCGGTTGGCGGAGTGGCGTGGAGGGGGGTTGGGCAGGGGGATGGAGCATTGGAAGTTAAGACCAGGTTTAGCCATTGTTCTCTCTCTTACGTCTGGGCTTCACAAGAGAAGGTCATGGTTGGTTTGGGGGGTATCTTTCATTTATTTGGCGTGGGCTACGGCAAAACAGTAGTCTGTGTAAATTGGGGTTAATAAACCGTCAATTCGTAAACTCAAGCCTCAGTCTGGACAATTGTTCCTTTATGATCTAGTCAGGTCATTACATTGGTGTCAGAGTAAAAACGTTGTTAAAAGTTAGCCAGCTTGGTAGCTGACGTCTGTGGCTAGCTACCGTAGGTGAGAACGGGGGTTGAAAAAGCTTTGAGGGAATCCGAAAGTAGAGGTAGGGGACGATTATGGCCAAGGAGGAGCGTGTGCATGGACGTCGGAGGATCTGGCTGAGGAGATTGCCAGGGCGTTGGAGCCCAGAGGCCGCTTGAGGGAGGACGTTAGAGTGATGGCGACTGAAGCGGGCATGAGTCCTTCGTCGACTGCGTTTCGCGCGGATTCTGTTGGGTGGACCGAAGGGGTGACGTCGACGCGGCGGGACAAGGAATTTGAGGTTCAGGATGTAAACAAACATGGCGGTGCCCAGTTCCCGGCTGCGTCCGTATCAGTTAAGACCCCGAAGTACTCCGGTAAGGCGGATTGGGAAGCTTTTCATGCTCAGTTTGAACTGTTAGTTCATTTAGGGGGGCGGTCGGATGAAGAAAGGGCACTGCAGTCGGCTTTATGCCTCACGGATGAAGCTCTGGCCTGTTTGATATTGATTAGCCCTGAGGACAGATGTGATTATGGTGCTTTAGTGGGAGCAGGAGGCGCTATGGACAGTGTGTACAGCCCGGGCTACTGCGCTCCGAACTAAGTAATAGATGCAGGCAGCCTGGAGAGCCTCTACGGGTGCTAGCTAATGACATTGAGAGCTTCTCTCTGTGGGCATATGCTCACATGCCCCCCTCCGTGCAGAGCGAGCTAGCACGGGACCAGTTCATACAGGCGCTCTCTCCTACGGAGCTGCGCATACAGACCCAGCTGGCTCATCCTGAGTCATTGCAGATAGCCTTGGAGATGGCTTTGGAGAGGGATTTGGTGTGGCTGGGGCTTCAGCTGGGGCTTTGGTGGGGGTGCAGGGAGAAAGACCCTCTGTGCGGGCTGTGAGGCAGAGCAGCCCAGAGCCGGAAAAGCTCGAAACACACACCCTGGTCCCAGGGTCTGCTGGGGTTGTAGCCAGCCAGGCCATCTGCGCTGGGTTTGCCCCATGTTCCCCAGAGCTCAGGGAAACGGCTTGCGGTCCGCATAGACCGGGTAGTGCGTACCCCTTGCTTTCTATCCCAACCACCATCTTCTTCAGGAGGAGCCCACCGGCACAGACGGCGAAGCAAGGCTCCACTTCCCCCAGGCAAGCGGCTGGAGCCTGTTGTTGTGTTGGGCCGGACCTGTGTTGGGGATTTTTGTCATGTCCCTGTCACTGTGGAGGGGGTGCCCTGCTCTGCCTTGGTGGACACTGGGTCCACAGTAACTCTGGTCAGGCCGGATATTGTGCCAGGTTGGACTCAGTGTGAGCCCACAACTGTGCAGCTCCGCACAGTCACAGGTGAGCTGGCACCCATGAAAGGGAAGGGACTAATGACTCTGACAGTAGTGGGCAGGTCTGTGCTTCATCCTGTGTGGGTGGTGGCTGTGCAGGACCCTTGTATCCTGGGGTTGGACTTTCTTAGGAGCACAGGCTGCCAGTTAGACCTAATTGGGGGCACACTGAGCTTCCAGGGAGGGCCGGCAGTCACCATGGTCCCCCCCTGTCACATTCACTCAACCCAACAAACCCTTTACTCCAACAGTTAAAGCAGCAGAGACTCATGGCTGCCCCCGCTCCCCCACATCTGTGTGACTTTACCCCAGCCCCCCTGTCACCTACGGCTGTGTGTTACATTCCCCCAGCTACCTCCACGACACATCTCTCCGTTAGTCCGGGCCGCGCCCCCCCAGCCCAGCTACACCAGATGGAAGAGGAGAGAACATTGTCTGCAGTGAGGGAGATATGGGGGAGGAACAGTGTTGGTCTTGACCCCGAGCGGCAGGAATGGTTGTGGCAGTTGCTGTTTGAATTCAGAGACAGCTTTGCGCTGAGTGAGGAAGAGGTGGGTCAGTCTCATCTGGTGCAGCATGAGATCGACACAGGTGATGCTTGACCCATCAAGATGTGTCCCCGCCGTATCCCGCTGGCACGCCAGGAGGCGGCAGACAAGGCTGTGTTGAAGATGCAGCGGGAAGACTTCATCGAGCCCTCAGACAGCCCCTGGGCGGCGCCAGTCGTCATGGTTCCTAAGAAGGGGGAGAGCTGAGGTTCTGTGCGGACTACAGGCAGCTGAATGAGGTAACCAGGAAGGACTCATACCCCATATCGATGAGTCACTGGACCTGGTTAGGGGGTCCGCCTGGTTCTCCTCACTAGACCTCCGCAGTGGCTACTGGCAGGTGCCCCTCTCCCCAGAGGCCAGAGCCAAAACTGCGTTCTCCACTAACGGAGGACACTGGCAGTTCAAGGTCCTGTGCTTCGGCCTGTGCAACGCTCCAGCTACTTTTGAGCGTTTGATGGACAGGGTGCTGGATGGCATCCCCCGACAGCAGTGTCTGGTATATCTCGATGACATCCTGGCCCATGGCAGCTCCTTCCAGTCAGCCCTGGTGGCGCTTCGGCGTGTGCTTGAGCGGGTGGCTGCCGCAGGTCTGAAGCTCCACCCCGAGAAGTGTCACTTCATGAGGAGAGAGGTGTCCTTCTTGGGCCAGAGAGTGGGGAAGGAGGGGATCAGCACCATGGAGGACAAGGTGGGGGCTGTCCGAGACTGGCCCACCCCCACCAACCAGCGTCAGCTGAAGAGCTTCCTGGACTTGGCCTCGTACTACAGGAGGTTTGTACAGGGCTTCTCAAGCATCACTGCTCCCCTGAACCGCCTGCTGCCGAAGGACAAGGTCTTCACTTGGACAGTGGAGTGTGAGGAGGCCTTCAACACCCTCAAACGTGCACTGATCGAGGCCCCCGTGCTCGCCCCCCCTGACCTCACCTTGCCCTTTATCCTGGACACAGACGCGAGCAATGTGGGCATGGGTGGGGTGCTGGCCGAGGTGGGGCCAGAGGGGGAGAGAGTGGTGGCGTACTTCAGCAAAACATTTGGCAAACATGAGCGCCGCTACTGTGTCACCCGGCGGGAGCTCTTGGCTGTTGTGGCTTCCGTCAAACACTTCAAGTACCACCTGGGTGGCCTGCCCTTTACTGTAAGGACTGACCACTCTGCTCTCCAGTGGCTCATGTCTTTCAGAGAGCCAGAGGGGCAGGTGGCTCGCTGGTTGGAGGAGCTTCAGCCGTATGACTTCATAGTGGTGCACAGGGCACGCCACTCCGACGCCATGTCCCATCGGCCCTGTACTGCAGACAGCTGCCACCACTGTGAGCGGAGAGAGGGACGGGAGAGAGAGCTGTGTGCAGAGGGGGCCTGTCTGCTGTGAGCTGCAGACTGTCGACGTGGCTGAATGGGGGCAGCAGCAGGGACGGGACACAGACCTACAGCCAGTGCTACAGTGGGTAGAGGTGCAGGTGAGGCCACCATGGGAAGAGGTGACAGCGCTCTCACTCGCGACCAAAGGGTTGTGGTCAAAGTTTGAGAGACTGCGGCTGGCTGTTGTTGTGCTACAGCGGGCATGGAAGGAGTCAGCTACGGGAGAGGAGAGATGGCAGGTGGTGGTCCCAAAAGCACTGCGGGAGGCTGTGCTCCAGAGTACTCATGGGGGGGGACTGGACACTTTGGGACCCATGTGACCTTTGAGTCCCGTGTGTTCACCACCATGTGTGAGAGGCTGGGTATGCACAAGACCTGCACTACCCCTCTCCATCCTCAAAGTGATGGCCTTGTGGAGTCCTTCAACAAAACGCTTGGACAGCAGCTGGCCGTCGTCTCGTCCAAACACCATCGTGACTGGGACAAGCACCTGCCTATGGTCCTCATGGCATGCCGCATCCGCTGTCCAAGACTCCACCTCCTGCACGCCTGCCCTCCTCATGCTGGGGAGAGAGATCCGCTCCCCTACGGAGATGGCGTTTGGTTGGCCACTGGATAGCCCTCATGTTCCCCCGGGGCCGGAGTATGCCCGGAGACTCCAGGACCACCTGAAAACAGCCCACACCTTCGCCAGAGAGCAGCTGGTGAATGCAGGTGTGAGGCAGAAAAGGAACTATGACGTGCACACCCGGGGAAGGCACTTTGTGGCTGGGGAGCTGGTCTGGGTCTACAGCCCCCTAAGAAAAAAAGGCAGATGCCCCAAGTTGGACAGTCACTGGGTGGGACCCTGCAGCGTCCTGGAGAGGGGAGGTTGTTTACCGGGTGCAGCTTCCTCCCAGGGGGAGAAAGGTGGCACTGCACCGGGACAGGTTAGCCCCATACAGAGGGGCCTCTTCTCCCCAAACCCCACAATTCCCCTCTGGCAATGACATTCTCCAGGCATCCACCCCCAGGTGCCCCAGACAAGGCTCCAGACAACCCACTCCCCCGGTCTCCCTCCGTGTCACCGCGTGGTTCCCCGGAGCCATGGACTATATTCCACATTTCTTCTTCCTTGTCCCCCATATCCCTGCCTTCATCCCCTGGGTCCCAGAGGGGCAGCCCCCTGCCACGGATGGAGCCCCCTGTTTCACATCTGGACACTCTGCGACCATCACGGCCACGCAGGCAATGGAGACCTCCAGGTCGCTTCAGAGACTTTGTTTGTTCCCTCGGGGACGAGGGATTTTGTGGTGGGGGGGGTAGTGACCCGCACAGACAGCTGTGTGTTATGTGTTAGGCTAATTAGTGGGTTGTGTTATACCAGTGTTCGCGGGGTCCGACATGCCAATCAACCTGCTATCTGCCAATCACGGGAATGCCTGGAATGTTCTTATGCTGGGCATCCTGGCGGTTGGCGGAGTGGCGTGGAGGGGGGCTGGGCAGGGGGATGGAGCATTGGAAGTTAAGACCAGGTTTAACCATTGTTCTCTATTACGTCTGGGCTTCACAAGAGAAGGTCATGGTTGGTTTGTGGGGTATCTTTCATTTATTTGGCGTGGGCTACGGCCAGACAGTAGCCTGTGTAAATTGGGGTTAATAAACCCTCAATTCATAAACTCAAGCCTCAGTCTGGACAATTGTTCCTTTATGATCTAGTCAGGTCATTACAAAATATTAGCTAGTATAAATAGTATTAACTAGTGCACGGTCTTAGCTAGTCACGTTTAGCAGACATAAAACACAGCTAACCAAGTCATGTAATCAGTTTAGTTACTACAAAAATGGAATCCAAATATCTCTTGGTGGCTAAAAAAGACAAAATAGCTAAATTACATAAGTTGATTTGGTTTAGAGACAGACAACCCGATTTTCATTGCATAGTAACCCCAAACGTTTTCCCTCAAGGTCACATAGCAACAGTAAGCTTCGATGATTGGACCAGAAAGGTGACATGTATTGCCGCAAAATATTTGTTCAACCGCCAGGTGGCATTGTAAACAGGCAAACAGCAGATTATCTTTCCAAACACTTGATACATGTCCTCTGCTCATAAGAGAAACATTTCAACAAAAACAGACAAAGGAAAATCATCAACATCAGGAATTTTATTATTAAACTGATGTTTGAAAATACAGGTTTACACTTATCAACTCAAATGAATAGAACAGGATGACATCACTATTTGGTAACAGAGAGAATCAGAATAGACAACGGAAAAGCACAGACCGTAATACCCTCATCATCCACCAGCCCTAAAACACCACGGTCTATTGACACACACACACACTGCATAAATTCACACTTGACAGGAAATGTACGTATGCGTTTGTGTATGTTTGGTGTGTTCTGGTGCCCTTTCAGGTTCTAATTTGAGGCTGTGTGGGACATTCAGCACAGCCAGTTCTCTCCCTTGCATGCATCCTAACATACACAACAAACACTTACAAAGAGTATAAAATAAAAACTCTACAAAAACTAAGCAATCATGATGAAACAATAATGAGGACATTTAAAGAACAAAACACAGGTTATGAACCTTATCCAAATGTGCTGATCTTTTATGCTCGAGGACTCCCTCTCCTCATTTCCTCCACCCTGGTCCTGCATAACCCCCCTCCCTCAAACCCTCTGCTCCCCTTCAGGTATAAAAATAAAGATCTGGGACAGACTGTTACACCCCGACCTCCCCTGGACAGCTCTAGAAGTCACCCTTGGGCACAGGTCTAGAATAAACGTACCCTCCCAAATCCACCTACATGGACTGTGACCCATTAAACAACCTTGGACAGTTCTGGAAGTCACAGATCTAGGATCAGCTTACCCTCCCCAAATCCTAACCGTTCCCTTTGCCCCTCTTATCTCTTGCCCCTCTTGTTTCCCACCGGGGGCTTCTTGAGCTGCAGCAGTGGACCTCCAGTGCCGAAGCCCGTGGCGGGAGGGTTGGACACGCCAAACGTCAGGCCTGCAGACGCGTTGAGGCCGGGGCTACTGAAGTTAAACCCTGAACTACTGTTGCTTCCAAAACCTGGAGAGAAGGAGATAGGAGAAACAGAAGAGGACATGAGTTATTCAAATAATGAGTATGCTCACAGGGAGTGTGTGTGTGTGTCTGCTAAAACACCCTCCAGAGAGCTTGCACAAGGAGGTAAGGTGTGTGTGTGTACCTGCACTCAGGCTCCCTCCCGAGGGCTTGCTGGCAGAGGAGAAACCAAATGAGGAGCCCCCGTCGCTACCCCCCCGAAACCTGGACCCCCACCAAACACTGCAGGGGAGAGAGATTGAGGGAGCCAAGCTTTAGGGACACACACTCACTATGCTGCTAATACATGAGGGAGAGAGCTTAGCTTCATGGATACACCACACACACACACACACAACTACTGCAAGAGTGAGAGAAAGAACAGTAGCTAAGCCTCTGTCATGGCTCTCACAAACGGTATAGTAGAAGTAACTGTCTCCAATGACGAGAGTAAAAGCATAGAGACCCACTACATACCACAGCTACAGGCAGACTGTTTCAGCCCTAGATAGTGAGGAGCTTAACTCACACCACATACATTCCTAACACTGCCAACAGTTCCACACACAAGGAGGGGGATAAATGGAGGTTGCGAGTGAGATCTAAAGAAAGCAACACAGTGAGAAAGATACATAGTAACGATGGATGAGGAAGAGAAAAAGACTAGATGTAAAAAGAGGTAGTACCTCCGAGACCTGAGGTGCCCAAGCTAGAGCCCACTCCCAAGGCAAAGGGGTTTCCCAAGCCAGACCCCAGGGACACCTGGCTCCCTGAGACAGAGAGAGCACACAGCTTACTCCTCTGGACTAGGGAGTGTCCGTTTGTGTGTGTGTGTTACTGAAGTCAAGTTCCCCCTCTCCTCTGCAACGCTCAGTAGTGATGTAGGCTGTGTGTGTGTGTCCACAAGAGAGTGAACAGAGTAACATGTCAGGACCCCGTGGATCAGTGGTTCTGTATCACATTCCACCAGACGACACTAGACTTCTAAGCCCAACGTCCTGTCTCATCCCAACACTAACCTTACTGCCACATCGAAGTTGTTCCCTTTGAGATAATCCCTACACATTTATACAAATACATTAGCAACTGTGGATAGATTTTCACAGATAAAATGGTCAAACAAATGTGACTGTGGTAGAAACATGTCTGCTAGTTCCTTCACTCTGAACCTCCGTGCACCTGTATCGTTTCTCAAATTGGATTTTAGAGATGCAAACTCAGCTTGGTTTTTAGCATCATCCAAAAAGTGTGCTCATTAATTCTCTTAAATCCAATTGGGTGTTCAAAAATCAGTAATTTACCAGTCAAAAAGAAACAAAGACAAAGTCGCTCCTTTAAAACGGATTTATTGTCAATTTAAAGCAATACCACTTACATATAAACAGACACAGTTAAAGGACACAACCGATTGTTAATTCCTAGCCGCTATATTGCATTTCACAAGTTTTCCAAAACTATTCAAGATTCCAAGAGTGAAGGAACTAGCATGTGCTAGGAAAAATGCATCGCAAAATTATTATTAATATATGTCTAGTTTCAAAAAGGCACACAATATTATATAGTATCAGATATATGCATCATCGTCAACAACAAGCATTGGTTATATTTAGATTAAACACACCATTCTAAACAAAAGCACTCTGAACCAGAGTGAAGATGAGGGGTGTGTTCAGTGATGCGACACGTTCTGTACGTTGAAGACAGAAATGTAATGAATAGAGCTGATATGACTCCCTATTCTACAACATATTTCTATCTGAACGTTCTGTAACATCACACCCTCCTGAACAGGCCACAAAATTGACATCTGTGTTTGTCTGAAGATACACCTTCCCCAGCCAATACCAGTGTTCTACAAACATCCCAGCACTTCACTGGCTCCAACTAGCTATTCCTCTGAGTCTGAACACTGTCTGAGTCACTCAGCCAGTCAGTCCAACCACAACTAGTAGTCATTTATTTAAGTAGGCAAGTCAGTTAAGAACAAATTCTTATTTACAATGACAGCCTACCAAAAGGCCTCCTGCAGGGATGGGGGCTGGGATAAAAAATTTAAAAAAACTATCGGACCTTCTGACCTCATTGAACCCCTTCAAAAAGCCCCAAGACATTCATCATTAGTCCTGTTAGCCAGCCCTGTCACATTAACAGGAGATTGATATGTAGAGCAGACCACGAGTTACAGAAACCAACCACAGAGTTCCAGAACTAATTTACGTGTTCCAGTTTCACAACTATTTAGCTACTCATTCTAGAACAATCAAAGTTTCAGTGGTTCTGGAATGCTAGCGTGAAATGGAGGACAGACGGGTCAGTCCAGAGCAGCAGTTGGTTAATCTCGGAGCACAAAATGGCCGACTCTGAATAGAGAAAAATACTGATTTTTGGCACTAATGATCCAACTGGCCTTCCCAAGGCAGTCGATACGAGCAGCACGTTCACTCGGTTTCTCCCCTGTAAAACTAGTGAGTGACGTAACACCGTAGCCCTTCTATTAAATAGAATGGATTATGGAACTAAAGAGAACTAGGTTCCATCTGTACAGATAGACTGTGCGTCATCAGCCCCTCTGCCATCTATATCCTGGAGTGAGGTAGACCTGCATGGTAGACCACCTGCCAGTGTTAAGTAGTGTGTGTAGGAAATACTGATAAATCACAATCATTATCTTAGTCAAAAGGTTATTTTAGAATGCATAGTGATGAATTGAAAGTGATATGGACTGTCATGTAGAAGTGGATGTCTTGTCTGTGGTTAAAATTACTGTACAACGGTTATTACCGGCTGAGGCAGTCATTGTCCTGTCTACAATGCGGATACAGTCACACACACAAGCACACACCTGGCCACTAGCAACCAGAGCCTGCTGTTATTGCTATTACAACTAAAGATGCTGCCGTTGTTACAAAAAGGAATGCATATGTTCAACAGTTAAAATCTTTCACTGAAATGAAAACACCCTTTTGATGCAAGACCTGTGCAGTAAATGATAATATCTTCTTTAAACACTAAGCTATACACTGTCAGATCTTCTTGAACTTTTAAGATGTCATCCTGAAATATAGGTGAAGCATGTCAATCAAAGACAAAATGACAGATGCCGAGAAAACAGGCAAAATCATTACATACAACCTAGTTGGGAAGGGAGATCTGCTGGTCTAAGGCTGGTGTGTGTGTGTGAGAGAGAATGAGTGTGTGTGATTTAAGTGCTTATCAAGACTGCTACCACACAGTGAAAGCTACATTACTGCTTTATGAAAACACACAGATACAACGGTGTCCTAATCTAAACCAGTTTGTTCAGGAAAATCCTAATAATAATTTATAAAAGGTTGAGACCCAATTCCCGAACTAAACCGATTTGGACAGTTGCGTCCTAATCGAAGACACAGAGCACACTCACTTTGAACCACCACGTTACACCATCCAGACTAAGTCCATAGTAACTACCTAGGATATTTTATTCAATAAAACCAAAGCAGTTAAGCTTCACAAAAAAGCACCTTCAATAAATATAGATAATCAAGAACCCATTCAATATAAATTAAGCGACTGAACCCAAAGAGAATGTAGCCTCCAAGAATTCAAAAGATTATAGTCTAGAGTGTCTGGGACAGATGAGAGCTGTGAATGAATACCCAGTGATACGAGTCCTGCCTTCCTTGTTTTTAGTCTCATCTCCAGTAATCTGAGCACTCTACACTTTTTCAATCATCTTAAAAAGCCACAGATTCACTGAGAAACTGTTAAGTGCTTCTCTTATGGAGGGAGAGACAGAGAGACAGAGAGAGAGGGGGAGATGAAGGGAAAGCAGAGAGCCAAGAAATGGCCCCTGCTACGTTGATGAACAGGCAGTTCCAACACCACCGCAGAAAGATTGCTTTGGGTCTAATGCCTGTGAGGAAAAGGTCTTCTCACACGTATAGAGCAGAACCACTGGAGAAAGACAAACTGAACACGGTTTGGAACTTACTATGTTGCTTTTACATTCTCCTCTCTCCTTCCCTCCATTTCTCTCCCTCTTTCCAGAGAAAGAAAAGACAAACTAACCTAAAAGTTGGGCACTGGCTACATTTTTATTCTGTCCCACTTTCCTTCTCTCCCCCTACATCTCTCTCCTCCCCCCCTCTCTCTGTCAGACTGAGGGGTGGTAAGGTGAAAGGTCAAAGGTGAGGGGGTCAGGGTTCTAGAACTTGAAGGCGGAGGTCAGACCTGGGCCGGGCTGCTGCTGCTGGCTCAGCGTGGCTGCCATGGCGACCGCCGCCGCATTGGGGATGCTGCTGAAGGGGGCAGGGCCAGTGGTGATGCGTGGGGCACTCTGCCACTTCTTACTGGCCACCCGCTTGGACTCGAAGACGTCCGTGGAGTCCTCCAGGAAGGCCCGGCGGTATCCCAGGTACTGCTGCTTCAGGGTCTACAGATACCCCAGAGGAAGAAACTCAATCACTTCATTCAAAATACTCAATATTTATTTCTGTAACAAGGTGATTTCTTATAGAACAGTCAGTGATGTCTGTAGGACTTACCTTGACGTTCTCGTGTACTGACTGGAGCTGAGCAGCCAGAGCCACAAACGTCTGGTACAACTTCTGCATGGCCAGTGACAGATCTACACACAATATTCAGTGAAGAGACACAGAAACACACACATAAAGACTATGAAGAAAGTCAAGAGTCTGTGTATGTATGTATGTATGTATGTATGTATGTATGTTACCCTGTGGTGTGATGTGTGATCCACTGCCCTGTGTAGTAAGGTGATTCTCCAGTTCCTCTATCTGCTGTCTGTACTGCTGCAACTGAACCTCAAACTGTTCCACTAAACACCGGAAATAACTACAGACAGAGAGAAAGAATGAGACAGGATTGAATTTATTATGGCTAAAATGCAGTGCATTCATCTGTGGTTAAAAATCAAAAAGGGGTATGGTACATTATATATACACACAAAAGTATGTGGACATTCCTTTAAATGAGTGGATCCAGCAATTTCAGCCACACCCTTTGCTGACAGGTGCATCAAGCACACCGCCATGCAATCTCCATAGACAAACATTGACAGTAGAATGGCCTTACTGAAGAGCTCTGTGACTTTCAACATGGCACCGTCATAGGATGACACCTTTCCAACAAGTCAGTTCATCAAATTTCTGGCCTGTTAGAGCTGCCTCGGTCAAATTATGTTATTGTGAAGTGGGAACGCCTAGGAGCAGCAACGGCTTAGCCGCGAAGTGGTAGGCCACGAGCTCACAGAACAGGACAGCCAACTGCGGAAGCGTGTAAAAACCTGTCCTCGGTTGCAACACTCCCTACCGAGTTCCAAACTGCCTCTGGAAGCAACTTCAGCACAATAACTGTTTGTCGGGAGCTTCATGAAGATCACCATGCGCAATGCCAAGCATCGGCTGGAGTGGTGTAAAGCTTGTCGCTATTGGACTCTGGAGCAGAGGAAACGCGTTCTTTGGAGTGATGAATCATGCTTCACCATCTGGCAGTCCAACGGACAAATCTGGGTTTGGCGGAAGCCAGGAGAACGCTACCTGCCCTAATGCATAGTGCCAACTGTCAAGCTTGGTGGAGGAGGAATAATGGTCTGGGGCTGTTTCCATGGTTCGGGCTTGGCCCCTTAGTTCCACTGAAGGGAAATCTTAACGCTACAGCATATAAAGACATTCTACACGATTCTGTGCTTCCAACTTTGTGGCAACAGTTTGGGGGAAGGCCCTTTTCTGTTTCACCATTACAATGTCCCTGTGCACAAAGCGAGGTCCATACAGAAATGGTTTGTCGAGATTGGTGTGGAATAACTTGACTGGCCTACACAGAGTCCTGACCTCAACCCCATCGAACACCTTTGGGATGAATTGGCGCTTTGACTGCGAGCCAGGCCTAATCACCCAACAGTACCCGACCTCACTAATGCTCTTGTGTCTGAATGGAAGCAAGACCCACAGCAATGTTCCAACTTCTAATATAAAGCCTTCCCAGAAGAGTGGAGGCTGTTATAGCAGCAAAGGGGGGGGGGGACCAACTCCATATTAATGCCCATGATTTTGGAACGAGATAGTCGACGAGCAGGTGTCCACATACTTTTGATCATGTAAGTTCAGGGGGATATAACAATGATGGTGATAGGAATACTCACTCATAGGGAGCCGTGTTGTCGTGCTGGAGTCCAGGGGGAGTCTTCTGAGTCCGCAGAGCTATGTCTGCATTCTTCAACTCCTAGACGAGGAGGGTTAGGAGAGAGGGACTATGACGTTCAGCAACAGTAAGGGCATGTGTATTTTGAGCCTTAATTCCTCAAAAGACAATGTGACATCACCGTGTGTACCTGCGCAGTCTCCATCTTCAGTTTGTCTATAGCCAGGGCGTTTCTCTGTAGTCCCGAAGCGCTGACAGATAGCAGCTGTTTGAGACTCTTGATGTCGTCCTGAACCTTCAGCATGGCTTTAGATGACATCCTGCTGATCTCCTCGTGAACCTGCTTCTGCTCCTTCACAAACTTCCTACAGGACGGAGAACTCACAAGTCAACACAATGCATCTTCATGACCAAAGATGTGCAAACAGTACTGTTAGAGCCACACACACTAACATGGGGTGTAGTTGAAGAAAAGTACTGATTTACGTACTGGAAGTTGTCTACATCCTGACAGATGACTGGAGGCAAATTTTCATCTTTCAAAGCTTTACTGTCTCTGAGAGTGAGAGGAAAGAAAAATAAACAAGGACAAGAGTCAGATATATTACCTATTATGATGACCATTATAAACAATTGGTCAAGAAATGACACTGGACACTCATTGGTCCAGACAGCTGTCAGTCAGTAGGACTCACTGTGGGCTGGCCCCTGATGATTTGTCGCTTTTCTTCTCTGAGGAGGTGCTGAAGTCAACTCCTCCCAGTCCAAGGCTGGGGGCCGCTGACACCGCCGTGGAAGTAGAGGCCAGGGAACCTAACGTCAACCCCCCTGATCCGAGAGTGGTCTGGCCCAAACCTGAAAACATTAACACAAATAAACACACCGACACTCACAAACACAACCATGCAAATGTTAGTCTGACACCCATACAAACCTAACGCAAACCCCAGTCCTCCAAGAGTGGACTGACTCAGACCTAAGATCAACACATAATCAAAAAGGTGTTAGTCACACACACACGCGAGACAGATCATTCATTACCTCCAAATAAGGAATGTAGTGAAAAGACAGAGATAAGAGACAGAAATGGAAAAAGATAGGTGTGATGAGACTAGAAGTCGACCGATACTGATTATTGGAGGACCCAAAAAAGCCGATACCGATTAAAAATCGGCTCGATTTTATTTGTAATAATGACAATTACAACAATACTGAATGAACACTTATTTTAACTTAATATAATACATCAATACAAATCTATTTAGCCTCAAATAAATAAATGAAACATGTTCAATTTGCTTTAAATAATGCAAAAACAAAGTTTGGAGAAGTAAAAGTGCAATATGTGCCATGTAAAAAAAGCTAACGTTTGAGTTCCTTGTTCCTTTTAACATGAGACTTCAATATTCCAAGGTAAGAGGTTTTAGGTTGTAGTTAATATAGTATTTATAGGACTATTTCTATACCATTTGTATTTCATATACCTTTGACTATTGGATGTTCTTATAGGCAAATATAGTATTGCCAGTGTAACAGTACAGCTTCTGTCCCTCTCCTCGCCCCTACCTGGGCTCGAACCAGGAACACAACGACAACAGCCACCCTCGAAGAAGCGTTACCCATCGCTCCACAAAAGCCGCAGCCCTTGCAGAGCAAGGGGAATAACTACTCCAAGTCTCAGAGCGAGTGACGTTTGAAACGCTATTAGCGCGTAGCCAGCCATTTCACATCGGTTACACCAGCCATTAGGCTGATAGGCTTGAAATCATAAACAGCGCAGTGCTTGCGAAGAGCTGCTGGCAAAACGCACGAGAGCTGTTTGAATGAATACTTACGAGCCTGCTGCTGCCTACCATCGCTCAGTCAGACTGCTCTATCAAATCATAGACTTAATTATAACATAACACACAGAAATACGAGCCGTAAGCCATTAATATGGTCAAATCCGGAAACTATCATTTCGAAAACAAAACATTTATTATTTCAGTGAAATCCCCCAGCATTGCATTGATTATATGCAACGCAGGACACGCTAGATAAACTAGTAATATCATCAACCACATGTAGTTATAACTAGTAATTATGATTGATTGCTTGTTTCTTGTAAGATAAGTTTAATGCTAGCTAGCAAATTACCGTGGCTTCGCGTAACAGGCAGTCTCCTCGTGGAGAGTAACGAGAGGCAGGTGGTTATAGCGATGGACTCGTTAACTATAAGCTTGCAAGATTGGATCCCCCGAGCTGACAAGGTGAAAATCTGTCGTTCTGCCCCTGAACAAGGCAGTTAACCCACCGTTCCTAGGTCGTCATTGAAAATAAGAATGTGTTCTTTAACGTACTTGCCTAGTTAAATAAAGGTATATAAAAAATATATATATTTTTAAAAAATCAGCGCCCAAAAATACAGATTGTTAAGAAAACTTGAAATCGGCCCCAATTAATCGGTCAACCTCTAGATGAGACCCAGAGAGAGATGTGTGTAATTAACTAATCAGTAGGATCCATGCTGGATACCAGAGAGAGACAGAGATATTTAGTTAACTAACCAGTAGTAGCCATGTTAGAGAACATACTGGAACCCAGCGATAGACCTGTGGATGGGGCTGTACTTGCGGCCACACCCCCTAGGTTGAGAGAGAATCCTGTGGCTCCTTGCTGTGGCGCAGTGGAGGTGAGGACTGAGCCTAGTGTCAGTCCTGCCCCTGTGGGGGCTGAGGAGGCTGCAGTGAGGGAGAAGGGTTGGGCTGAGGCAGAGGGTTTATTGAAGGTCATACTGAAGCCCGTGGTAGGGGCTGTAGAGGCTGCTGGGGCACCTGGGAGAGACAGCAGGTAGAGCAGGGTTAAAGGTAGACTCAACCATACGACATCCTCACCCACAGGCATTAACAAATTAATCTGCCAAGACAGGGACTATTGTATCATCATGCGAAGGCACCGACTGGGATGAGCCAATGGTAGCAGTGGAGGTCTTGACTGATGTGGAGCTACATTGATAGTAAGCTCACCTAATGTAAGGCTGTGGGTGCAGGAGCACCATAACTCCATAACTACAATAGTCACCTACACCTAAATGTATGTCTGTGTATTTCTTTGTGCTTGGTGGTAGGAAACATCAAGCATGAGGCAGGTCTGCAGAGGGAAAGAGATCGACAGGCCATGTTGAAAACGTGTGTGCCTACCTGAGGCAGGAGTGTTAAAGGAGAACCCCCCAGTAGGTTTTTGTGAGAATAGTGACCCGCCCAGGCCCAGAGAAGAGGTGGTGGTGGTGGAGGCTGGGGCTGTAGCACCCAGAGTTCCACCCAGAGTAAACCCACCTGTACCTGCTGCAGCTGGGGTACTAGAGAAAGGGGTGAGAAAAAAAGTGGGGGAGATAGAGGGAATAAGTACAAAACATTACATGACTTTGCAGTATGCCTCACCATATTTACAGACGTGCAATATGCCGCTGTCACAATTACAATGTATATCTGCTGAATACGAACAGTACGTAGCTATGACATAGAAAAGGCCGAAGTCTAAACCCCACACTGAATACAAACTGCTCTCTCATATAACACACACACACACACACACACATATAAAACAACTAGTTGACACACCCATAATATATTAGCAGTTTGACACACTTACATCAGAGCGCTGTTTGCATGATTACTTCTACATCGATATTTAGTTAGTTTACAATACATCCTGGGTAACCCTCGCTGTATCAACATATCCGCGAGATAAAGCTAACGTACGTAATCCGTACAATTCTTACCTGGCAGCGGCTCCAAACGAAAACCCTCCGCCAGCGTTGGTGGAACCAATAGACCCGGATCCGAAATTAAAGCCTGACATTTTTAAGCAACAACCAAGTTTCTAGTTAGTCAAACGTTATCTAACTGACTGTTCGATAGCTGCTAGCTAGCTTTGAAAGGCACGAACGCCCGCGTGCAGGCCAGTGTGACTGTGGCTACGAAGTCATGGTAACGTGAAAGAAAATAAAAACATACTATTCGGCGATTTAAACTCACACGCTTAGTAACGTATACACATTTACAGCGATCTGAAAGGTAATTAATCCGTTATGCATATAGTTAAACAGCACTAAAATGTTAGCTTCCTTCTCAAAACTGTTTTTTTCCGAATCCGCGCTTTACCCTCAACGTACTTTCCGGTTATTGTGGCCTGCTGGGATACTGGAGGACTTGGCAGATTGGACGGTCATATGGGGACATCTAGCGATTACTATCATGTTTTTGAAGAAGTAAAAATTAGCTTTAATTATTTGTCAGTTTGAGAACGGGTTTTAAATACATACATACATGTGTCACGATGGAACGATTACAGAATATGTGCAAATAGTAATAGGTGGTGGAGTAACATCCTCTCATTAGACTACTCTGAATTCGATGTCTGATGGATGGGTGAAACATTTCCCATAACGCCTGGAATCTGTACTAAGTTTAATTTTTTTTACATTGTTATATCATACAAAACAGAACACATGTATTAACGAGAAAATACTAAAACATACAAAAAAGATCAAGTAATAAAAAAATAGACAATCAAACAATGGAATCTGCACTACGTGGCGGTGAGGTAGAACGCCCATTGACGTCACCCATGCGGGAAGCGCTGTAGTGGATAACGGTCTCCACTAGTTCCCACAGTCACAAAGTCAAAAATGTCTATATCGTAAAAATTAATGAAAACAAAAATTTGATTTTTGATGTTAATTTAAAGTTAGGGTTAGGCATAATGTTAGTAGTGTGGTTAAGGTTAGGTTTAAAATCACATTTTAAGAAGATAATTTGTAGAAATGGGCGGGGTTTATTACTTTGTGGCTGTGGTGACGAGTGACGACAGTGAATAACTAATAGCTGGCGAGCATCTACTGAAAAAAATACACAATCGTGAATACTCAACTAATGTCGGTAGAAAAGTAAAACAAGCGATCAAATAACGTCAGCTTGCCGCACCTTGATAATCGATGTGCAAGCCACATCACATGTCAACTGGTTGAATCGTTGCATGCACTGACAGCTGTCAGGGAAATGGAACATATCCGAACGCCTAAGGTAAGAAAGCTAGCTAGCGCCATTCACGTTAATGTTTTTTTGTTTAGGCTCTGCAAAACATGTCAAATGCATATGATGTAGCTAGTTAACTAACTTTAGCTAGCTATAATAACTTGCTTTGCAATTACAACAACGTCTGGTGCGTTGACAATGGTGCCCTAAAAGCTAACGTTAGGCCTGACAGATACAGGGCCAGTTAATTAGTTAGTTAGCTAGCTAACTTGTTAATATGCCCAGTCTTGTTTTGGTTCCAAGAGAAGCGGATGTTGCACGGCTGTATGAATGGCCATTACAATGGTTGTTTAGAATGGGCAAGTTGGCTCGCGCTTTGGGTGGTAATTTTAGAACTTGATAGAGAGCTTCAGGGAAGCCACTGTAGACGTTGCTAGTAATATAAAACAGTATAGGTGGAGACAACCGAGTAGGCTACACCATGAAGACAATCTTTTTTTTTTCTGTTTTGACAATAGACTGTCTGATGTGTTTGTGTGCCAGTGACCTGTTTTTCTCGCTAGCTGCCTCCTGCAGCTGCCTGTCCTCCTTTGCACAAACACGATATTAGATTTATTGTACCAGTTGGATGTTTCCAGATAATGCACTTAGTGTGACAGATCATGGGGCCACCACTACGCCAAATGAGCAAAATTGATTATTTTTTTGTATTTATGCTATAGTCAGAATAATGAGCTAGTTATGCAATGATTTGCTATAGTGAGTGAAAGACGTCATCACAGCCGCTGTTTTCACAAAACAGGCTCAAGGCTTTCATGTTGGTGGCACCAGTGAAGAGCCACCTCAAAGTCCTTTTGTCTTTTTTTTTATCAGTCAAGTGCCACCTGAAGGAGTGTGTCTGTTGAACTGGCACTTGTCGTGTGTGTTTGTTTTGTTCAGGTGAATAGATGGTGGGTGTGGTCGCCTGCAAGGGTGTTACCCATCTGCAGTATGTTAGGCTCTGCCCCCCTGGACCCTGTTTGAACTCTTAATTAAAACATACAGACCGTCAACTCCTGAGATTTGCTGCGGTCTTGGGTCATGGGTGCACTAATCTGAATCATGCTGATATCCGAATCAAGGAAATAGGCCTTGGGACTGTGGAACTGCAATGCAGTTGGTGAACAGGACAGTCATCAGCTTGACTTCAGGCCCGTCATCAACCTTTTCTTTCCTCCTCTCTCTCTCTCTCTCTGTGTGTGTGTGTGTGTGTGTGTGTGTGTGTGTGTGTGTGTGTGTGTGTGTGTGTGTGTGTGTGTGTGTGTGTGTGTGTGTGTGTGTGTGTGTACACAAACACACACACTCTCTTCTGTTTGCTACCAGGCCTTGACTGAGCTGACTGATCGCCATCCTGTGGCGTTGCCTAGCACCACACTGGTTGCTGGGAAACAGAGAGAGACTCAAAGAGAGGGAGAGAGAATAGGCTAGCCTATTTGTTAATCACAGATTAGAATAGTGCGGATGAAGTATATTCAGTCAAGTGTTCTAAATGCCATTAAAGTGATACAACCTACAGGGTGTGAAGACAAAGGTGAGAGTTAAATTAAGTAGTTCTTCATCTTGTAACCACTGTCAACAGGAGTCAGTGAACCAGGAATGTGTATTTTCTTTTAAAAGCATCCAGTCAGGAAATTATCAACTCTGGTTCGACAGACTCTGTCAATGTTCTACTGACATTCATGCTGTGTGAGTATTAGTGAGGACATGGTAATAGAGCCAAAGGTTTTCACTACAAGTGTTTTTGTGCTTGGGTTTGAGTGGACAAGGGAAAGGGAGAGTCCAAATCTCTTTACATAATGTTGCAAGGAGACAGGTTTGACAGGTGTCACCGTAGTCATAATTGTACCTGTGCAGGTGGAGCAGGTCCGTCTGTTGGAACGCTTCAGTAACAAGTCCACCAACGGGACGCTGCACCTGACAGCCACACATCTCATCTTCGTGGAGAGCAATAATGCCACCACCGCTGCACAGGAGATCTGGGTAAGAAGTACCTCTATTCTAATACGGAATACAGAACACAGCTCATCTCACACAGCGCTCTAAATTCAGAATGTAAGACTTGCTAATGCCTGACACACCCCATTACAGATTAGTGTTCACTAATATCATAGGTGTGTGTGGGTGGTGTGAGGAAGTAGGGCAGTGTGATGTGTGTGTAGTCTGTCTAGTGGTGATAGTTACTGTTGAGACACCGTGGGAACTGGGTTCGGCCTTCCTCAAGTGACAACTGTTGCTACAGTAACCTGCTGGCCCAGCCTATTCTCAACATCGCCTTGGTAACCTGTTGGCAGTGCCAGGTGGAAAGGGAGGGGTGAGAGAGTAGTAATGAGGGAAGACAGTAAGCTCTTATTAGGCCTACTTGACTTGATAAATCAAACTTCATTTGTCACATGTGCCAAATACAACGTGTAGACCTTACCATGGAATGCTTACTTACCTTAACCAACCATGCAGTTCAAGAAAGAGTTAAGAAAATGTTTACCAAATAAACTGAAGTAAAAAGTAACACAATAAAATAACAATAACGAGGCTGTACAGAGGGTACCGAGTCAATGTGCGGGGTACAGGTTTGTCGAGGTAATTTGTACATGTAAGTATGGGTGAAGTGACTATGCATAGATAATACACAGTGGGTAGCAGAAGTGCAAAACAAACTGTCTATGACTTGGGTGACTGGAGTCTTTGACTATTTTTGGGGCTTTCCTCTGACACCTCCTAGTATATAGGTCCTGGATGGCAGGAAGCTTGGCCCCAGTGACGTACTGGGCCGTAGGCACTACCCTCTGTAGCGCCTTAGTCAGCTGTTGAATCGGGTAGGTTAGTTAGTGCTGGCTGGGTTGGAGTCTGGAACAGAAATCTGTAAACCGTGTAGCTCCAGGGTCACGGTTGGAGTCGGATCTCTTAACAAAGACAATGCTGCCAGGCTTCCTACACACTTCCTTCCTCTTCCTACTGCTGAGCAAGGGGAAAAGTGTGTGTCAATTTGGTAGCTAGCACTCAGTCAGAGAGTCCGAGTATGTGTAGAAAGGCAAAATGTGCCTCCAGGGCATAGATATTCAAGAGATGCTAAGACTTTGTCTTAGGCTTGGGCGGTGTCCAGATTGTCATAACTTCATACCGGGCTATTCGGTAGTGCCGGTACTGAATACAAGGGGCGCTATTGTAATCCGAAGGTTAGCAATGCTAATAAGTACATGTAAAATCCCATAAACAGTGCTAACTAAATAATAACGACCGCATTAGGACCATTGTAATACAGTCTCTGACCTAAAGTATTTGCAGGACAAACATTCCAGCTCATAAAGTTATACAAGTAACTCCAAAATGCTACTCAGTTTGCTGCACGCGCAAAACAAGGCTCTTGATCCAGAGGCTAACCACTTACAGTGGATGTTCCACTAAAAGTTTGGCGATTATGCTGCGGGACTTAGAGGTAATTTGTGGTTTAGTACGGTACCCTGCGTCACCACTTCATTGCTCCAGACCAGCGCAAGCGGGAGTTAGAGTGCTGATTATGCTTTTGGGTCCTACGGTGTCTTTAACTGACAATGAATGGGCGACATAAACCTAAATAGAAACTGATAATTGTGCACGACTTCAGTATCACTTACTAATACTGTTTATTTTGTTAGGATTATTTTGCTCTTACTGTAGCCCACGCCCGACCGGTCACGTTGTACAGCGCCCAAGTGGCGCAACGGTCTAAGACTCTGCATAGCAGTGCAAGCTGTGTTGCTACAGATTGATTCAATACCCGTGCCCACCTCGACTGGGGGACCCATGAGATGACTGTAGGTTTTTGGTTTCTCTCCCTCTAAAAACCGAAATAAATAATTCAAAATAATAAACTGGCTTTATTTACAAATTAATAACAATGTCTCACCCTATTTTCAAGAATGGCCTTTATCTCGCACATTTTACACAAGGTTCAGGGCAAGGGTGCGCCGCAGAGCCGCACACAGAAGACGGACCTAGCCCATGAGAAAGGGGTGGTGGACCCCCGCCCCACTGGGTAGCACAGAACAACACTTTAAGGGGGATTGCACTAATAATGGCGCTAACTAGGGAATCGTTCCCGCTGTTCTTAGTGCCAGTCTGCACGTTCAAACTAAAATAATGTAACTAATAATGGCATCTTTATGCTTTCATTTATAAAATAATGATAAAAATATCCTCCAATCCTCTATATTTAATTATTGGCGGAGAGTCACATCATATTTTTTGCTATACTGCAGGCCTACCGTAGGCGACATGAGTCTCACTAGTGTTGAGTAATGTGCTGTTAAAAGTGGTGGTCTTATTTATTTAAAGAGTACATTGAAGTTCCATCCTAACGGAAACAGAGGGATTTTCGTTTTTCTTGGATTCGAAACACCATAAATATTAATCAAATTAATTAGGGTTTCTCTTCATTTGACTATTTTCTACATTGTAGAAAAGTAGTGAATATATCACAACTATGAAATAACCCCTATGGAATCCGTTAAGAACAAATTATTTACTAGGACAGCCTACTCCTTCCTCTCTGTTGAATTGAACTCCGGTTTCCCGCGTGCCTGCATGACACAGGGATTCTTTAGCTAAATAGCCCAGTACTGTAGGCTACTCCCGGCCGTCATGTTGTACAGCGCCACATTTTCCGTGCTATCCTAACGGAAACCCAGAGGGTTTTTCATTTTTCTTAGGATAGAAACACCATTTATTTATCAGCCCATTACACAATGTATTTACAAAAAAAGTTTTTAAATTCTCTAGTACAGCCGCTATTGAAGGCTATCAAATGCTTCTCAAAGATGCCGTTTGGTGGTCAAACTAGCATTAATGGTACCAGTGGTTCACACTTAAATAACGTGCCATAGAATTCTGCGTCACCTTGCAAGCTGTGCTGCAGTACCCTGCAACTTTTAAAGGAGGTACCGCTGTAACTAGATGGCCCACAAGCTACTAAATGAACAAACCAAATGAACAACTACAGAGCATTTAGCACATCTTTAGACAGTTAACTTAATAGTTATAAGAGTTTTTATAAGACATTTTTAGTTTAAGTTCCATACTGTAGCTAGGTCACCTAGATCACCTGGCTGCACAACAGTGGGTGACTCACAAGGCCATGGTCTCTAGTCATTGTGTTCTTGTACACAAAAACCATGTGACTGGCGAATAGCGTCAAGCTTCATAATGAAAAAATGATGTGACTGGTGAAATGAAGAACTCAATCTTTATCTCCTAATGTATAGCACAATTTGACTGCAGGTATTTACTTAAATGTAGCTACAAACGTTCACATTTATAAAAATAAAATAAAAATAAAAATGTCTCAAATAGTTAAGGGTATTGAAAATCCATTTCTATTTTCAAATAACCCGGTATACGGTATATCGCCCAAACTTACCGTCTGACTCATTGCTACTTCTCTCTCTCTCTCTCACAAACACACACACTTAGTGTTGGAATGTTCTGCTAGTCATTAACTATGCTGATGAATGCGCATTTTAATAATGTCCCAGGGTTGGAGTCACTATAAGGTTGTTGGTTATCTAATATGATTATGGTGATGGGCTGATTTAAATATGCTTATTTGGTGCATTGTCCTTTCATGCCCTCTGTTTTGATGGTCATGAAAAGGCTTTAATGAATTGATAACCTCATTCACACACTCCTGGCAGATAGAAAAAGGTGATGAGGTATGATGATTGCAATGAGCGTGTGTGTGAGTGCACATTATCTCCCTGTGTCCTTTATGTGTGTTTAAATGTTTGATAGAGTGAAAGAAAACGGTCTCTACCTCTAGATTAAGATGACTTTATTTATCTGTTTTACAAAAGGTTAAACCGAAATTGAGTTCCGCTTTTATCCCAAACCCTCTAAAAGACACACTTACATAGGTTGGAGCAGGGGACTGCTACACTGGGTGCCCATGAACCAGTTGTTGTGGGAGTTTAAATGCCTTGCTTAAGGGCACAATGGCAGGCAATCACATCTAGGATTTGATACCAGCGACCTTCCAGTTGCCAGCTCACTTCCCAACATATTTTTCCAGTCAGACCTGGGATTCGAACTGGAAACCTCCGGTGGCTGGCTTTTAACTGCTAAGTTAGCTGCTGCCTCTACAGTATGTCCTGTGGTGTCATATTAAGGAAAGGTGTCATGACTGTTTTGTGTTCCCCTCCAGATCCTGCACCACCACATAGCGTCAGTGGAGAAGCTGTCTTTGACCACCAGCGGTTGTCCTCTGGTCATCCAGTGTCGTAACTTCAGAGTGGTCCACTTTGTGGTCCAGAGAGAGAGAGACTGTCACGACATCTACAGCTCACTGCTCAGATTGCTACGACCAGGTACCTACTGTACCTGAGCGTGTGTGTGTTTCAGTTAGGGCTGTGACGGTGATGGTTATTGGTAAGCTAAATGACCGTGGTCACCATTTTAAAATCGTTAGAATAGCATTTTTATTTATTTTTTAAATGCAAGACGCACATTTCTTCCTCTCCTCTGCTCCTGACTGCATGTGCTGCTGCTGCAGGGAGGGGGGTGTTGCCGAGGCAACCAAAGACTTGTTTGCCACAACACCTTGCTTGTTTCAGCAAGGAGCAACAGTTTCATCACGTTGTAAAGAGTCCATGTTACCGCGGAAATGGACTCAACCGCAAGAATGACCTGCCGTCCTGTCTTCAGTCAGCAGTTCATTCCACCACCCAAAAAACAAAAACTAAATGGTTATGACTGTTTATTTTAATGAGTCTTCATTCATAATCGTTGGTTAGATGATTATAAGGTAATTGTGCCCGCTTACTTTGAGTGTGCAGGACGGTTGAGTTGAGTGAAGTTTCTAAAGAATGTTGACATTTGCTCTCTCCCTCTTCTCCATCTCTGTCTCCCTCCCTAGTGTCCTATGATGAGCTCTATGCGTTCTCCTACAACCCCAAGCAAAACGAGCAGCAGAGAGAGGAAGGCTGGCAGCTCATCGATCTGGGGGCGGAGTTTGAGAGGATGGGCGTACCCTGTGACCGATGGCAGCTCACTGACGTCAACAGGGACTACAAGGTGGGCAGAGCGTTCCAATAGGATTCAGGATGTAATGGAATAAGATTGGTTCAATATTTGACAACAAATCTCATGTTTCCTGTTGTAGATATGTGAGACATATCCCAGGGACCTGTATGTGCCCATTACAGCCAGTAAGCCCATCATCGTCGGCAGCTCCAAGTTCAGGAGCAAAGGACGCTTTCCTGTCCTCACATACTTCTACCAGGAGAAGAAGGTAACACCTTACCCCACCCTACCCATCTTCACCCTTACCGTAACTTATTCTAAAATGTATTAAGTTGTTTTTTGTGTGTGTTTTTAAAAAATCTACACACAATACCCCATAATGAAAAAGAAAAACAGGTTTGTAGATTTTTTTAGCAAATCTATTAAAAAGAAAAAAATGAAACAATTTACATAAGTATTCAGACTTTTTTCTCAGTACTTTGTTGAAGCATCTTTGGCAGCGATTACTTCCTCAAGTCTTCTTGGGTATGACGCTACAAGCTTGGCACACCTGTATTTGGGGAGTTTCTCCCATTCTCTGCAGATCCTCAAGTTCTTTCAGGTTGGATAGGGAGCGTCACAGCACAGCTTTTTTCTGGTCTTTTCAGAGATGTTCAAGTCCAGCCTCTGGCTGGGCCACTCAAGGACATTCGGAGACTTGTCCTGAAGCCACTCCTGCATTGTCTTGGCTGTGTGCTTAGGGTCGTTGTCTTGTTGGAAGGTGAACCTTTACCCCAGTCTGAGGTCTTGAGCGCACTGGAGCAGGTTTTCATCAAGGATCTCTCTGTACTTTGCTCTGTTCATCTTTCCCTCGATCCTGACTAGTTTCCCAGTCCCTGCTGCTGAAAAACATCCTCACAGCATGATGCTGCCACCACCATGCTTCATCGTAGGGATGGTGCCAGGTTTTCTCCAGATGTGACACTTGGCATTCAGGCCAAAGAGTTCAATCTTGGTCAGGCCAGAGAATCTTGTTTCCCATGGTCAGAGTCCTTCAATGCCTTTTGGCAACTCCAACCGGGCTGTCATGTGCTTTTTTTCTGAGGAGTGGCTTCCGCCTGGCTGCTCTACCATAAAGGCCTGATTGGTGGAGTGCTGCAGAGATGGTTGTCCTTTTGGAAGGTTCTCCCATCTCCACAGAGGATCTCTGGAGCTCTGTCAGAGTGACCATCGGATTCTTGGTCACCTCCCTGACCAAGGCCCTTCTCCCCCGATTGCTCCGTTTGGCCGAGGTGGCCAGCTCTAGGAAGTGTCATGGTGGTTCCAAACTTCTTCCATTTAAGAATAATTGGAGGGGCCTCCAATCCTTCTTGGTCTAAGGCACTGCATCACAGTGCTAGCTGTGCCACCAGAGATTCTGGGTTCGAGCCCAGGCTGCGACCGGGAGGCCCATGGGGCGGCGCAAATTGGCCCAGCGTTGTCCGGCAGGGACATCCTTGTGTCATCACACACTAGCGACTCCTGTGGCGGGCCGGGCGCAGTGCACGCTGACCAGGTCTCCAAGTGTACGGTGTTTCCTCTGACACATTGATGCGGCTGGCTTCCGGGTTGGATGTGTATTGTGTCAAGAAGCAGTGCGGCTTGGTTGTGTTGTGTTTCTGAGGACGCATGACTCCCGAACTTCGCCTCTCCCGAGTTCGTACGGGAGTTGCAGCCATGAGACAAGACGGTAACTACTACCAATTGGATACCACGAAATTGGGTGGTAAAAAAATAATGATTGGGACCTTTAATGCTGGATCCATTTTTGGATACCCTTCCCCAGAGCTGTGCCTCTTCCTGTGACCTTATGGCTTGGTTTTTGCTCTGAAATGCACTGCCAACTGTGGGACCTTTACAGTTGAAGTCGGAAGTTTACATACACCTTAGCCAAATACATTTAAACTCCTTTTTTCTTCTTCACAATTCCTGACCTTTAATCCTAGTAAAATGTCCCTGTCTTAGGTCAATTAGGATCACCACTTCATTTTAAGAATGTGAAATGTCAGAATAATAGTAGAGTGATTTTATTTCAGCTTTTATTTATTTCATCACATTCCCAGTGGGTCAGAAGTTTACATACACTCAATTAGTATTTTGTAGCATTGCCTTTTTAAATAGTTTAAATTGGGTCAAATGTTTTGGGTTGCCTTACACAAGCTTCCCACAAAAAGTTGGGTGAATTTTGGCCCATTCCTCCTGACAGAGGTGGTGTAACTGAGTCAGGTTTGTAGGCCTCCTTGCTCACACATGCTTTTTCTGTTCTGTTCACAAATGTTCTATAGGATGAGGTTTTGTGATGGTCCCTCCAATACCTTGACTTTGTTGTCCTTAAGCCATTTTCCACAACTTTGGAAGTTTGCTTGCGGTCATTGTCCATTTGGAAGACCCATTTGTGACTAAACTTCCTAATACTGATGTCTTGATGTTTCTTCAATATATCCACATAATTTCCCTGCTTCATGATGCCATCTATTTGGTGAAGTGCACCAGTCCCTCCTGCAGCAAAGCACCCCCACAACATGATACTGCCACCCCCGTGCTGCACGGTTGGGATGGTGTTCTTCGGCTTGCAAACATTCCCTTTTTTCTCCAGCCATAACTATGGTTATTATGGCCAAACAGTTCTATTTTTGATTCATCAGACCAGAGGGCATTTCTCCAAAAAGTATGATCTTTGTCCCCATGTGCAGTTGCAAACTGTAGTCTGGCTTTCTTATGGCGGTTTTGGAGCAGTGGCTTCTTCCTTGCTGAGACACCTTTCAGGTTATGTCGATATAGGGACTCGTTTTACTGTGGATATAGATTATTTTGTACCCGTTTCCTCCAGCATCTTCACAGGGTCCTTTGCTGTTGTTCTGGGATTGATTTGCACTTTTCGCACCAAAGTACGTTCATCTCTAGGAGACAGAACGCGTCTCCTTCCTGAGCGGTATGATGGCTGTGTGGTCCAATGGTATTTATACTTGCGTACTATTGTTTGTACAGATGAATGTGGTACCTTCAGGCATTTGGAAATTGCTCCCAAGGATGAACCAGACTTGTGGAGGTCTACAACATTTTTTTCTGAGGTCTTGGCTGATTTTCTTTTGATTTTCCCATGATGTCATGCAAAGAGGCGCTGAGTTTGAAGGTCGGCCAAATTATGTCAATTAGCCTATCAGAAGCTTCTAAAGCCATGACGTCATTTTCTGGAATTTTCCAAGCTCTTTAAAGGCACAGTCAACTTAGTGTATGTAAACTTCTGACCCACTGGAATTGTGATACAGTGAAAAAATCTGTCTGTAAACAATTGTTGGAAAAATGACTTGTCATGCACAAAGTAGACGTCCTAACCGACTTGCCAAAACTATAGTTTGTTAACAAGAAATTTGTGGAGTGGTTGAAAAACGAGTTTTAATGACTCCAACCTAAGTGTACGTACACTTCTGACTTCAACTGTATATAGACAGGTGTGTACCTTTTTCAAATCATGTCTAATTTAATATACCACAGGTGGACACCAATGAAGTTGTAGAAACATCTCAAGGATGATCAATGGAAACAGGATGCACCTGAGCTCAATTGAGTCTCATAGCAAAGGGTCTGAATACTTATGTAAATAAGGTTTTTCAGGGCCTCCCGAGTGGCACAGTAACCACTAGAGGTTCTGGTTTCAAGTCCAGGCTCTGTCGCAGTGACCGGGAGAGACCCATGGGGTGGCGCACAATTGGCTCAGCGTCATCCGGGTTAGGGGTGAGTTTGACCAGCAGGGATGTTCATGTCCCATCGCACACTAGCGACTCCAGGCACATTGCTCTTGACCTTCGCCTCTCCTGAGTCCGTAAGGTAGTTGCAGTGATGAGACGATTGTAACTATCAATTGGATACCACGAAATTGGGGAGAAAAGGGGGTAAAAAAACAAACAAATAAATAATAAGGTATTTCAGTTTTTATTTGTAGTACATTTTCAAACATTTCTAAAAACCTGTTTTTGCTTTGTCATTATGGGATATTGTGTGTAGTATTTTAAAAAATCAAAATAAAAAAACATTACAAAAAAAAAACATTTTAGAATAAGGCTGTAACGTAATAAAATGTGTAAGTCAAGGGGTCTGAATCCTTTCCGAATGCACTGTATACCCTAAACATATAACACACATCTGCTTTTATTTGGCCCCCCAACTTCTTTCTTTTTATTGTTGAGAATTTTAATCTGTCCCAAGTGATTTTAATTTAAGTCATCTGTTCCCAAGTATTCCCACACATGATGGAGAGAAATTATTGTATACAAATGTAAGGTTTGAAATGATTGTGCTAGTCCAATATTATCTGTTTGGGCTTCTTTCCGTCAATTTACAGTCTACAAATTATTTTATAATTATGTTCAGGCCCCCCGACTATCTGCTCAAGGAAAAATCTGTACACAGTAAATCTAGTTGATGATCCCTACCCTAACATTTGACCACTGATCACAACCCCAGTCATAATCTAAACCTAATCTGTACACAGTAAATCTAGTTGATGATCCCTACCCTAACATTTTACCACTGATCACAACCCCAGTCATAATCTAAACCTAATCTGTACACAGTAAATCTAGTTGATAATCCCTACCCTAACATTTTACCACTGATCACAACCCCAGTCATAATCTAAACCTAATCTGTACACAGTAAATCTAGTTGATAATCCCTACCCTAACATTTTACCACTGATCACAACCCCAGTCATAATCTAAACCTAATCTGTACACAGTAAATCTAGTTGATGATCCCTACCCTAACATTTGACCACTGATCACAACATCAGTCATAATCTAAACCTAATCTGTACTGTAACTTTTACCATTTCACCCCAACACAATATTCCCAACCTACCAAGTCTCTGTAAATCATCCGGTTCGGTGTATGGGGCCTAACCCCTGTTTTCTGTGCTCGACCCTGTCCCCTGCAGGCAGCAGTGTGTCGGTGCAGCCAGCCTCTCTCTGGGTTCAGCGCACGATGCCTGGAGGACGAGAGCATGTTGCAGGCCATCAGCAAAGCCAATCACAACAGCCGGTTTGTCTACGTCATGGATACCAGGCCCAAGGTACCTAATCGCAACGCCGTTAGCAAGCTCTTCCCAAAGAATGTGGACATTGTCAGTCCATTCCTTCATTCTTTTGTTTATCGCCCTCCCTCTCTGCAGTTGAATGCCATGGCCAACAGAGCAGCAGGTAAAGGCTATGAGAATGAAGATAACTACTCCAACATCCGTTTCCAGTTTGTGGGGATCGAGAACATCCACGTGATGAGGACCAGCCTACAGAAACTCCTGGAAGGTCAGACGGGCACACTCACTCACACCACACATGCACTACACCCACATGCACTCACACCACACATGCACTACACCCACACGCACTCACACCACACATGCACTACACCCACACGCACTCACACCACACATGCACTACACCCACACTCACTCACACCACACATGCACTACACCCACACTCACTCACACCACACATGCACTACACCCACACTCACTCACACCACACATGCACTACACCCACACTCACTCACACCACACATGCACTACACCCACACTCACTCACACCACACATGCACTACACCCACACTCACTCACACCACACATGCACTACACCCACACTCACTCACACCACACATGCACTACACCCACACTCACTCACACCACACATGCACTACACCCACATGCACTCACACCACACATGCACTACACCCACATGCACTCACACCACACATGCACTACACCCACATGCGCTATTTACTTCACCCCTTCCATCTCTCTCTGCCTGTCTCAGTGGTGGGAAGTCGTTTTCTGTCGGTAAATGACTACCTGCTGGGCTTGGAGAGCTGTGGTTGGCTACGGCACGTCAAAGCTGTGGTAGATGCAGCCATCTTCCTCACCAAGGTAAGGCCATGTCCTTTCTCCAATCACTTTCTGCTTTCCACTTCAGTTTAGTCACACTGTGATTGCAGACAGTTAGGGGTATAAATGTTAATTTGGGATCCTTAACGTTTTAAGAAAAATCCCAAACCGAAAAACAATGTAGCAGTGCAGTTATCACACAACATGATTTTGTGTGTTATATCCTAACTAGACTATATGCTATATAGGTCTGGGGAAAGTT
This sequence comes from Oncorhynchus keta, assembly GCF_023373465.1. Classification (NCBI taxonomy): domain Eukaryota; kingdom Metazoa; phylum Chordata; class Actinopteri; order Salmoniformes; family Salmonidae; genus Oncorhynchus; species Oncorhynchus keta. The sequence continues at coordinate 63,759,960 of NC_068448.1, forward strand.
GCTTCATGTAAATAAAACCAGAGCGGAAGAGGTGAACTTGAGGCTATTATGGTGAATTTGCGAGAAATGCAAAATAGATTCCCAAGACACATGCGCACCTCTCTCCCTCACGCTGGCTCGCCTGGGGGCGTATTCATTCTGCCGATTCTGTTGCAAAATTATTCTTAAACAGAAGAAAACGGGGAGGGACCTACCTGCATTTGTCTGTAGAAACTCTAGTTTTAGTTGAAAAAAACTGTGTTCTGTTATAATCTCCACCCGGCACAGCCAGAAGAGGACTGGCCACCCCACATAGCCTGGTTCCTCTCTAGGTTTCTTCCTAGGTTTTGGCCTTTCTAGGGAGTTTTTCCTAGCCACCGTGCTTCTACACCTGCATTGCTTGCTGTTTGGGGTTTTAGGCTGGGTTTCTGTACAGCACTTTGAGATATCAGCTGATGTACGAATGGCTATAAAAATAAATTTGATTTGAGTTGAAAAACGCTTCTCAACTGTTAGAGCAGTGTCATGATCATGATGCCAGTGTGTGTTCAGTCTTCCGTCTGTTGCGTGTAGAATATCCTAGCCTATTCATTGATAATAGGCCCTGCTTTACTGAAGTTGCGAGACATTGCAAGGAAATAAATAGTGAGATACAGCATCTCGTTGCGATATCCAGCTTTTGACTGCCTATAGACGGGCCTAGTGCACGGTTCTGACTGTCTGCCTGGCGGCCGGCCTGACTATGCTGTGCATCTCCCCTCGCTATCCGTCCCTCGCTAGCTCGCCATGAAACATGCAAGTGTTTGTGTTCGTGGAAGTACGGCAACTACTCAGTCTCCTCTGTTCCAAAAATACTGAATCTTTAGGAGTTGATTCTGAGCGGAATCTAATCTTGACATTCAGAAATGGGAGTCGACACCGGGAGTCGACACCGGGAGTCGACACCGGGAGTCGACACCGGGAGTCGACACCGGGAGTCGGGAGTCGACACCGGGAGTCGACACCGGGAGTCGACACCGGGAGTCGACACCGGGAGTCGACACCGGGAGTCGACACCGGGAGTCGAGTCGACACCGGGAGTCGACGGGAGTCGACACCGGGAGTCGACACCGGGTCGACACCGGAGTCGACACCGGGAGTCGACACCGGGAGTCGACACCGGGAGTCGACACCGGGAGTCGACACCGGGAGTCGACACCGGGAGTCGACACCGGGAGTCGACACCGGGAGTCGACACCGGGAGTCGACACCGGGAGTCGACGTGCAGCTGAGGAATCAATTATTTTGGAGTCGACTCTCCACCCTTTTTCTAATTTGTCACATGAAGCAGGTAGCCTAGCACTTAGAGCATTGGGCCAGTAACCGAAAGGTCACTGGTTCTAATACCCTAATCCTGACCATGTAAAACAACACATTTTACTGCACCTTTCCGGTGTGTGTGACAATTAAAACATTGTATTTAAAAATATATAATTTATTTACAAGTTATGATAATGGTAGTGATTTTAACTTCAGTCCCCCTCCCCCATAGGCAGTGACCGTAGAAGGAGCCAGTGTGTTAGTCCACTGTTCAGACGGCTGGGATCGGACAGCCCAGGTCTGCTCTCTGGGAGCTCTGCTCATGGACCCCTACTACCGCACCATCAAAGGCTTCATGGTAAGTGTGTGTGTGTGTCGGTGTGTGCGCTACTGCACCATAAAACAACTTCCCTATGCCTGAAGAGGAAGGAAACATGCCATAAGAAACTCTGCTCTCTCTGTGTTTCAGGTCCTCATAGAGAAAGACTGGATCTCCTTTGGACACAAGTTTGCAGACAGGTGTGACCAGTTGGATGGAGACCCCAAGGAGGTGTCCCCCGTCTTCACACAGTTCCTGGAGTGTGTGTGGCAGCTCACCGAGCAGTTTCCCCAGGTGTGTGTGCGTGTGCAGTCATCTGGTGTTTCCAGTATACTCACCACATAGCAGCCATCACAGTGGAAGAGTGAGGAATGATTGTGGTGATGATGATGATACCTACTCTTCCTCAGGCGTTTGAGTTCAGTGAGTGGCTGCTGCTGCAGATCCATGAACATGTTCACTCCTGTCAGTACGGAAACTTCCTGGCTAACAACCAGAGACGGAGAGAAGAGCTGCAGTGAGTAAACCACAAACATGCACACTTTCCATCTCTCTCCCACTCTCCCACTCTCCCACTCTCCCACTCTCCCACTCTCCCACTCTCCCACTCTCCCACTCTCCCACTCTCTCACTCACTCACTCACTCACTCACTCACTCACTCACTCAATCTTCTCTCTCTCCTGCCAGACTTGGAGACAGGACTCACTCTCTGTGGGCGTTTCTGTTAAGAGAGCAGCAGAACTACCTAAACCCTGCCTACTGCCCCACCTACGCAGACACACACCCTGTCCTAGAACCCTCCACCCTGCCCTGCCACTTCAAGTAAGAACTAGTCCTTTACCTCCTCTCTCTCTCTCTCTCTCTCTCTCTCCTTCCCTCATCCACTCTACTCTAAGAATATCCTTTCTCTATCCTTTCCTCATCTTCCTAATCTCTGTTTCACTCCACACTACTTTGTCCCACCTGGACAAAAGGAACACTTATGTGAGGATGCTGTTAATTGACTACAGTTCACCGGTCAACACCCTAGTGCCCTCCAAGCTCATCACTAAGTTAAGGACCCTGGTATTAAACACCTTCTGCAACAACATATCCGCCACGCTGACCCTCAACAAGGGGGCCCCTCAGGGGTACGTGCTTAGTCCCCTCCTGTTCACCCATGACTGTGTGGCCGAGCACGACTCCAACACCATCATTAAGTTTGTAGATGGTGGTAGGACTGATCACCGACGAAGATAAGACAGCCTACAGGGAGGAGGTCAGAGACCTGGCAGTGTGGTGCCAGAACAACAACTTGATCGTGGACTATAGGAAATGGAGGGCCGAGTACGCCAACATCCACATAGACGGGGCTGTTGTGGGACAGGTCGAGAGCTTCAAGTTCCTCTGTGTCCACATCACTAAGGAACTATCATGGTCCACACATCAACACAGTCGTGAACAGGGCCCCTTTCCCCTCAGGAGGCTGAAAAGATTTGGCATGGGCCCTCGGATCCTCAAAGTGCTACAGCTGCACCATTGAGAGCATCTTGACTGGCTGCATCACCACTTGGTATTGTAACTGCTTGGCATCCGACCGCAAGACTCACATCAAACATCTCCAATCAAAAATCAAATCCAGAGTCGGCTTTCTATTCCGCAACAAAGCCTCCTTCACTCACGCTGCCAAGCTTACCCTAGTAAAACTGACTATCCTACCGATCCTCGACTTCGGCGACGTCATCTACAAAATGGCTTCCAACACTCTACTCAGCAAACTGAGTACAAAGTACAAACTAAAGCACCTTATACCACCCACCACTGCGACTTGTATGCTCTAGTCGGCTGGCCCTCACTACATATTCGTCGCCAGACCCACTGGCTCCAGGTCATCTACAAGTCCATGCTAGGTAAAGCTCCGCCTTATCTCAGTTCACTGGTCACGATGGCAACACCCATCTGTAGCACGCGCTCCAGCAGGTGTATCTCACTGATCATCCCTAAAGCCAACACCTCATTTGGCCGCCTTTCGTTCCAGTACTCTGCTGCCTGTGACTGGAACGAATTGCAAAAATCGCTGAAGTTGGAGACTTTTATCTCCCTCACCAACTTCAAACATCAGCTATCCGAGCAGCTAACCGATCGCTGCAGCTGTACATAGTCTATAGGTAAATAGCTCACCCATTTTCACCTACCTCATTCCCATACTGTTTTTATACTGTTTTTATTTATTTACTTTTCTGCTCTTTTGCACACCAATATCTCTACCTGTACATGCCCATCTGATCATTTATCACTCCAGTGTTAATCTGCAAAAATTGTATTATTCGCCTACCTCCTCATGCCTTTTGCACACATTGTATATAGACTGCCCATTTTTTTCTACTGTGTTATTGACTTGCTAATTGTTTACTCCATGTGTAACTCTGTGTTGTCTGTTCACACTGCTATGCTTTATCTTGGCCAGGTCGCAGTTGCAAATGAGAACTTGTTCTCAACTAGCCTACCTGGTTAAATAAAGGTGAAATAAAAATAAAAATAAAAGATGCTAGAGGGTAGTGCGTATGGCCCAGTACATCACTAGGGCTGAGCTCCCTGCCATACAGGTCCTCTATACAGGGCGGTGTCAGAGGAAGGTCCTAAAAATCTTCAGTCATAAACTGTACAGTACCCTGTGTATATAGCCACCCCCAAAAAAAAAAATATATATATTTTCATTAAAATAAAAAAATTCTCTGCATTGCTGGGAAGGGTCTGTAATTAAGCATTTCATTGTTAGTTTACACCTGTTGTTTATGAAGAAAATACATTTTGATCTCTCCCCCTTTTCCACCTCTCCGTTCCTCTCTCTTCCTCCTCTCCATCCCTGTCTCTCATCAACCCTACCCTGTTATACATTATTTTCTCTGTCTCTGTCTCTCTGTGTGTCTCTCTCTCTCTGTCTCTCTGTGTGTGTCTCTGTCTCTGTCTCTCTCTCTGTCTCTCTCTCTCTCTCTCTCTCTCTCTCTCTCTCTCTGTCTCGCTCTCTCTGTCTCGCTCTCTCGCTCTCTGTCTCTCTCTCTCTGTGTGTGTCAGGTTCTGGAGGAATATGTACCACCAGTTTGATCGCTCCATGCACCCCCGTCAGTCTGTCCTGAAGAACGTTCTCACCCTGAAAGAGAGCAACTGCCAACTGGAGAACACAATAAAAGACCTGGAGGCTGTGAGTACTTGTATCTCACTGGGTTGATGGGATGTGTGGAGGGCAACTATTGTTTTTCTATCCTGTTTCGTGCTTATTTTGAAGTTTTTATGCATTTCTTTCATGGTGCAGTGTTAACACATTGTTTATTTATTGGAGAAGGGGGTGAATAGATGGGGGGGGTGAGCAGAGGCAGGTTGTTGTAGTAACGGAAACTCTGGTGGTGGAGGTGAGTACAGGGTCTGTGGGGAACGGTAAGCATGCTGAGGAGGTGAGTACAGGGTCTGTGGGGAACGGTAAGCATGCTGAGGAGGTGAGTACAGGGTCTGTGGGGAACGGTAAGCATGCTGAGGAGGTGAGTACAGGGTCTGTGGGGAACGGTAAGCATGCTGAGGAGGTGAGTACAGGGTCTGTGGGGAACGGTGAGGAGGTGAGTACAGGGTCTGTGGGGAACGGTAAGCATGCTGAGGAGGTGAGTACAGGGTCTGTGGGGAACGGTAAGCATGCTGAGGAGGTGAGTACAGGGTCTGTGGGGAACGGTAAGCATGCTGAGGAGGTGAGTACAGGGTCTGTGGGGAACGGTAAGCATGCTGAGGAGGTGAGTACAGGGTCTGTGGGGAACGGTAAGCATGCTGAGGAGGTGAGTACAGGGTCTGTGGGGAACGGTAAGCATGCCGAGGAGGTGAGTACAGGGTCTGTGGGGAACGGTAAGCATGCTGAGGAGGTGAGTACAGGGTCTGTGGGGAACGGTGAGGAGGTGAGTACAGGGTCTGTGGGGAACGGTAAGCATGCTGAGGAGGTGAGTACAGGGTCTGTGGGGAACGGTAAGCATGCTGAGGAGGTGAGTACAGGGTCTGTGGGGAACGGTGAGCATGCCGAGGAGGTGAGTACAGGGTCTGTGGGGAACGGTAAGCATGCCGAGGAGGTGAGTACAGGGTCTGTGGGGAACGGTGAGCATGCTGAGGAGGTGAGTACAGGGTCTGTGGGGAACGGTAAGCATGCCGAGGAGGTGAGTACAGGGTCTGTGGGAAACGGTGAGGAGGTGAGTACAGGGTCTGTGGGGAACGGTAAGCATGCTGAGGAGGTGAGTAAGATCATCTATCAACTACACTGGGACATGGGGCTATTTATCCCATCAAAGAGAAAGGAGCACTTGTAAGAGCTGGATTTTCCATGTTGAGAGAGAGAGCTGTCAGCATCCATTTCTTGTTTGGGTTGGAAAAACAGAGTGGGGAGAATGAGAACCCATTGTTTACTTTTGTCTGATGGGCGTGTAACTTCTGTTGTGAGGGGGATAACCCCCCCCCCCCACCGGCGGATTGCTTGCGGACATGCAACGCAAATACATGGATTATTTTCTGTCCAGGAGGGAGGACAAGGCCTGGTGGACCTGGAGAGCAGGATGGCATCATTCTGACTCGAAGCAGTGTAGAGGCTACTGTACCACACTGATGTTAGCTGGAGGGAACCAGCATGTGCTCTGTTTATGAGTGGTTTAGGGCTGTGCCGCAAGCTCTTCATGAGAAGAAGCCGGAGAGACTAAACGAAGCAGGGGTCTCTGATTTCTATGCTGCAGTACTGAGTGCCTGGCAGCTGCTGAGGCCCACACGAGGGGGAGGCGTGGGAGAAGCCCATCTTCCACAACCCACTGATCCTTTTGAGGTCCGTTTGTTCAGCCACCCTGCAGTGACATTTAATGGCAGCAGGAGACTAGCTGACCAACGACTGGTGGGGGGTGGGAAACCCCCCAGGAGTTGGCACAACAACTAACGTCTCTTAGGTTGCTGGAGAGAGTCATGGGAAGGTCCAGGAGGCTCTGCCTGAGCCAGTGAAGCGTGTGCTAGAGCAGCCTCTGGAGGAGTGGCCACCACTGCAAGTGATAGCAGAGACTGATATTACTGATATTTAGCACGCCGAGTTTGTGGAAGTGGGGGGTAAGGCGCTGTACACCCTCCGCTTAGTGGGAGTGACGGGGCATCAGGGGGTTGTGGGGGGCTGAGAGCATGGCAGGGTATAGGTGGAGGGTGCTCTATAAGCTCCCAGTGCCAAACATGTCAGAGGACCTCCAGTGGAGGGTATTACATGGAGCCCTGGCCACCAATAGCTATAGGGTTGACCTGGGAGTTGGGGAGGGGTATCTGTTTTGTGTAGTGACTGAGACTGATCATGTTTTTTTCTGTGTGCCAGGATAATGCTGTTATTGTCTCTAGACTGTGTGTGAGGTTGGGAGTGGTCTTCTCTGTGGGGATGTTTGTGATTGGGGTCAAGCTATTCAAGCAGAGAAAAGGGTAAAATGTGTTTTGCTGAACTGTTTGTTTGGCCAGGCCAAGTTGGCTGTATGGCTAACAAGAACGAACCCTGCCTTAGGTTTGAATTGTATAAAATTATTAACAGTGTGGCGTCATTTCAGGAGATGTGGGGGCTCAGGGGGCTGTCTCTTTGTATACATCAATTATGTCGCTCTTGTTGCGGGTGATTCTTTGATCCACCTCTACGCAGACGACACCATCCTGTATACATCTGGCCCTTCTTTGGACACTGTGTTAACTAACCTCCAGATGAGCTTCAATGCCATAACACTCTCCTTCTGTGGCCTCCAACTGCTCTTAAATGCAAGTAAAACTAAATGTATGCTCTACAACTGATTGCTGCCCGCACCTGCCTGCCCGTTCAGCATCACTACTCTGGACGGTTCTGACTTAGAATATGTGGACAACTACAAATACCTAGGCGTCTGGTTAGACTGTAAACTCTCCTTCCAGACTTGCGTTAAACATCTCCAATCCAAAATTAAATCTAGAAAAGGCTATTTTGCAACCAAGCATCCTTCACTCATGTTGCCAAACATACCCTCGTAAAACTGACTATCCTACCCATCCTCAACTTCGGCGTTGTCATCTATAAAATAGTCTCCAACGCTCTACTCAACAAATTGGATGTAGTGCCACCCGTTTTGTCACCAAAGCCCCATATACTACACACCACTGTGACCTGTACACTCTCGTTGGCTGGCCCTCGCTTCATACTCATTGCCAAACCCACTGGCTTCAGGTCATCTACAAGTCTACGCTAGGTAAAGCCCTGCCTTATCTCAGCTCACTGACACACGCTCCAGCGGGTATATCTCCCTGGTTACCCCCAAAGCAAATTCTTCCTTTGGCTGCCTCTCCTTCCAGTTCTCTGCTGCCAATGACTGGAACGAACTGCAAAAATCACTAAGGCTGGAGACCCTTACCTCCCTCACTAGCTTTAAGCACCAGCTGTCAGAGCAGATCACAGATCACTGCATCTGTGCATAGCTCATCTGTAATTAGCCCATCTAATCTACCTCATCCCCATACTCTATTTATTTATCTTGCTCCTTTGCACCCCAGTATCTATACTTGCACATACGTCTTCTGTACATCCTACCATTGCAGTGTTTAATTACTATATTGTAATTACTTTGCCACCATGGCCTATTTATTGCCTTAACTCTCTTATCCTACCTCTTTTGCACATGCTGTATAAAGATTTTTCTACTGTATTTTTGATTGTATGTTTGTTTATTCCATGTGTAACTCTGTGTAGTTATGTGTCGAACTGCTATGCTTTATCTTGGACAGGTCGCAGTTGTGAATGAGAACTTGTTCTCAACTATCCTACCTGGTTAAATAAAGGTGTAAGTTAATAAATAAATAAAATATGGCTTGAGAGGAGGGGTTAGAGGTACGGTTTTAATGTGGTGCTGGTGTATTGAAACAACACACAATGTGACATCAATCAGCACATCAGAATTCTGAAAACAGCAGGTGATTGTGTGGAGGTATTGGTGGTGCGCAATGTGTTTTTATGGGTGGGGGGGGGTTCTCGTTACTAAATCTAACCCCATGTCTCCTTCTTTGTCCCTCCAGAGGCTACAAAAGCATGGCATCAGCCCCCCCACCCCGGACCCCCAGGCTTCCCCTAGAGACCAACGCATCCTCCCCACGCGCCCTCACTCCCTCATCCTGGGAACCCCCCTCAGCCGGAAGGAGGCACAGCGACAGCAGGAGGAGGAGGAGGAGGAGGAGGAGGTGGGAGAGGAGGTGACAGAGTGCTGCAGTGACACAGAGCGGACAGTAGAGGGCAGCAGCGGTACAGAGCGCAAGGAGAGCTACAGTGACCTGCAGGGGACATACGGGGCCAAGGCCGAGCCCGCTGTGGTCAGCCTGGAGTTTGGAGTGGCCCGCATGACCTGCTGAGGCGCGTGATACTGGAGAAATGGAGGAGGGGTGATTGGGCTGGAATGGAGGGAGGAGGAATGGAAAGAGTGAGAGATGGGGTCACTAAAGGACAAGTGAGTGCGTGTTGGTGTGAGTGCGTGTGTGTGAGTGTGTGTGTTGTGTTTAGCCATATTCCTATGTTGGCGAATGAAGGTTGTATTATAAATCTTTATAGAAAGCGGCATTTACTGCACATAGAAAGGCTTGTTTTTAAGAATGTTGAAAAGCACTAAAGAGAATAAATGACATCATGAAGATCTGCGTGTTCTGTCTGCCTATGTTATTCAACTCAACACAACTGTATTTGTGAAAGCCAATGCTCTGTAGGACAGTTCCTGGCATCAGACTGTGTCTGCTCTGATCTCTTGATGTTCAAACCATCAGATTCTCCCCTTAATCCAACGTCTAGCCGATTTTAGTAATGAACATCCCATATTTCATGTTCTTAATATTGTGATCCTCCAGATGGGGTGACGGCCAGGTACAGATTTGAGTTCTAAAACGTCTCGATCCTCCGTCTAAGCCAGAACATCTTTGGATAACCCTGTTTTAACGTGGAATTGCACTGAAATCAGAATTTATCCTTCAAACTGTTCCATCTTCTGAGATTGCATGATTCTACTGTAATCTGAATGATGGATGCTGAAAGCTGATTTTTACTTCCATGTCCAACATTCATCCGTGGACATGGCATTGAGATAATCCCATTGGCTCCCTTGGGTTGATTGGATAATCCAGTTGGTTACCTTTGTCTCACTGGGTAAGGTCATAACCCCATTTTAAAGGTAATTGCCATAGTTACTCTGGGGTCATAGAACATTGGAGGGTTCAGCAGGAGAACAAGGAGGCTGTGTGTGAGAGACTGGAAGAGTTTGTCAATCCATTAGAGGAGACTAGAGCAGGGCTGTCAACTCATTCCATGGAGGGCCTAGTGTCTGCTGGTTTTTCCTTTCAATGACACCTGGACATCTAGGTGAGAAGGGAGTTCCTTACTAATTAGTGACCTTAATTCATCAATCAAGTACAAGGGAGGAAGGAAAACCCACAGACGCTTGGCCCTCCTAAGGAATGAGTTTGACATGTGCAGTAGAGCCTCTGACCAGGTTATCGCGATCTTTCAGACAATTCCTCATGTTCCATTGGTGAGAATGTCGGGGTGACTATACCCTGATGAAGACCGCTTGTCTGTCAACGTTGGTTAGGTTATTCAATTATTGCATCGGAGCTCCTAGAGTGTGCGGCTCTCCATGTATTTTTCAAGTGTTCTACTCCGCTAGGCAGCACCTCGCCTAAACAGGTGTGTTTTTCCCCTCCACATGGGTGAGAACAGCCATAGCTGGCATCCAGCAAGTGGTCGCTACAACACACTGTGGCGACAGCAAGCAATAGGACAGTCACCCGTTGGTTTTAGTTGTTCGTCGTAGTGTATCTGAGCTGGCCACTAGAACTAGGCCCTCCTTGATTCCCCTTGGGCCCGTGGGACCGGTGTAGCCTCACTACAGTATATAATATAACCCCACGACGGCCCATGCCGAGGTCAGGACATTGCTGTCCCACAGCAGTCACTACAGTATATAATGTAACCCCACGACGGCCCATGTCGAGGTCAGGACATTGCTGTCCCACAGCAGTCACTACAGTATATAATGTAACCCCACGACGGCCCATGCCGAGGTCAGGACATTACTGTCCCACAGCAGTCACTACAGTATATAATATATCCCCACGACGGCCCATGCCGAGGTATTACTGTCCCACAGCAGTCACTACAGTATATAATGTAACCTCACGACGGCCCATGCCGAGGTCAGGACATTGCTGTCCCACAGCAGTCACTACAGTATATAATGTAACCCCACGACGGCCCATGCCGAGGTCAGGACATTACTGTCCCACAGCAGTCACTACAGTATATAATGTAACCCCACGACGGCCCATGTCAGGACATTACTGTCCCACAGCAGTCACTACAGTGTAGAATGTAACCCCACGACGGCCCATGCCGAGGTCAGGACATTGCTGTCCCACAGCAGTCACTACAGTATATAATGTAACCCCACGACGGCCCATGCCGAGGTCAGGACATTGCTGTCCCACAGCAGTCACTACAGTATATAATGTAACCCCACGACGGCCCATGCCGAGGTCAGGACATTACTGTCCCACAGCAGTCACTACAGTATATAATGTAACCCCACGACGGCCCATGCCGAGGTCAGGACATTGCTGTCCCACAGCAGTCACTACAGTATATAATGTAACCCCACGACGGCCCATGCCGAGGTCAGGACATTACTGTCCCACAGCAGTCACTACAGTATATAATGTAACCCCACGACGGCCCATGCCGAGGTCAGGACATTACTGTCCCACAGCAGTCACTACAGTATATAATGTAACCCCACGACGGCCCATGCCGAGGTCAGGACATTGCTGTCCCACAGCAGTCACTACAGTGTATAATGTAACCCCACGACGGCCCATGCCGAGGTCAGGACATTGCTGTCCCACAGCAGTCACTACAGTATATAATGTAACCCCACGACGGCCCATGCCGAGGTCAGGACATTGCTGTCCCACAGCAGTCACTACAGTATATAATGTAACCCCACGACGGCCCATGCCGAGGTCAGGACATTACTGTCCCACAGCAGTCACTACAGTGTATAATGTAACCCCACGACGGCCCATGCCGAGGTCAGGACATTACTGTCCCACAGCAGTCACTACAGTATATAATGTAACCCCCGACGGCCCATGCCGAGGTCAGGACATTGCTGTCCCACAGCAGTCACTACAGTATATAATATATCCCCACGACGGCCCATGCCGAGGTCAGGACATTACTGTCCCACAGCAGTCACTACAGTATATAATGTAACCCCACGACGGCCCATGCCGAGGTCAGGACATTGCTGTCCCACAGCAGTCACTACAGTATATAATGTAACCCCACGACGGCCCATGCCGAGGTCAGGACATTACTGTCCCACAGCAGTCACTACAGTGTATAATGTAACCCCACGACGGCCCATGCCGAGGTCAGGACATTGCTGTCCCACAGCAGTCACTACAGTATATAATGTAACCCCACGACGGCCCATGCCGAGGTCAGGACATTACTGTCCCACAGCAGTCACTACAGTATATAATGTAACCCCACGACGGCCCATGCCGAGGTCAGGACATTGCTGTCCCACAGCAGTCACTACAGTATATAATGTAACCCCACGACGGCCCATGCCGAGGTCAGGACATTGCTGTCCCACAGCAGTCACTACAGTATATAATGTAACCCCACGACGGCCCATGCCGAGGTCAGGACATTGCTGTCCCACAGCAGTCACTACAGTATATAATGTAACCCCACGACGGCCCATGCCGAGGTCAGGACATTGCTGTCCCACAGCAGTCACTACAGTATATAATGTAACCCCACGACGGCCCATGCCGAGGTCAGGACATTGCTGTCCCACAGCAGTCACTACAGTGTATAATGTAACCCCACGACGGCCCATGCCGAGGTCAGGACATTGCTGTCCCACAGCAGTCACTACAGTATATAATGTAACCCCACGACGGCCCATGCCGAGGTCAGGACATTGCTGTCCCACAGCAGTCACTACAGTATATAATGTAACGGCCCATGCCGAGGTCAGGACATTACTGTCCCACAGCAGTCACTACACCCCACGACGGCCCATGCCGAGGTCAGGACATTGCTGTCCCACAGCAGTCACTACAGTGTATAATGTAACCCCCGACGGCCCATGCAGTCACTGTACAGTATATAATGTAACCCCACGACGGCCCATGCCGAGGTCAGGACATTGCTGTCCCACAGCAGTCACTACAGTATATAATGTAACCCACGACGGCCCATGCCGAGGTCAGGACATTACTGTCCCACAGCAGTCACTACAGTGTAGAATGTAACCCCACGACGGCCCATGCCGAGGTCAGGACATTGCTGTCCCACAGCAGTCACTACAGTGTATAATGTAACCCCACGACGGCCCATGCCGAGGTCAGGACATTACTGTCCCACAGCAGTCACTACAGTATATAATGTAACCCCAGACGGCCCATGTCGAGGTCAGGACATTGCTGTCCCACAGCAGTCACTACAGTGTATAATGTAACCCCACGACGGCCCATGCCGAGGTCAGGACATTGCTGTCCCACAGCAGTCACTACAGTGTATAATGTAACCCCACGACGGCCCATGTCGAGGTCAGGACATTGCTGTCCCGCAGCAGTCACTACAGTGTATAATGTAACCCCACGACGGCCGAGGTCAGGACATTGCTGTCCCACAGCAGTCACTACAGTAGTGTAACAGAGTTAGGATTAGACTGTCTGGAATGGGTTTATACAAATTGACCTAAACCATTTCTCTGATCCCTCTCACACACTGACAAGCTACAGTGTACAGATGGTATTACTTGTGTGTGTGAACATACTTTCAGACAAACTTCACAATGTAACTGGGGGAGGGGGGTAAAGCATTTGCTCCTAAATGATTTATGAATATGCCCTGCATGGGCATTGAACTAGTTCCACCAGCTCTCTGCAAACCTCCATGAAGACACTGTACCAAGGTACTTTACCAGGCCTTTTATTCCAAGCCTGTGTGTGTGATTATGTCTGTTTTCACCAATACATTGTTGCTACTCTATACTCGTGTCAGCTTTCAGCAAAGACCAGCTAAAACCCTGTAGCCTGAGACAAGAAGGTCCTTGTTGTAAATGAGCTCTGGAGGTCACTGTTACTATACATACACAAACACTATGTCAAGAGTGTCTGCTGAAGGGTTGGACTGCATAGACAAGACTTCACTCCCTACACTTCTCTCTCCCTCTACATGATGAAGTGTGCTTCCGTAAGCAATTTAGTCCCGTTGCACTTTAACTTCCATTAAACATTAACAGGTCTTCTACACGACATGGTTCCCCTACCCTCTCCCATAGCACGCCAACATTCTGCTACGTTCTACACCCCAGACAGCCATGACACTACTGAGGGATAAGTATACCTGCATGCACATCCACCCACACATACACACACGCTCCATATACACTACATGGCCAAATGTGGACACCTGCTCGTCGAACATCTCATTCTAAAATCATGGGTATTACTATGGAGTTGGTCCCCCCTTTGCTGCTACAACAGCCTCCACTCTTCTGGAAAGGCTATCCATTGGATGTTGGAACATTGCTTCCATTCAGCCACAAGCGCGTTAATGAGGTCGGGCACTGATGTTGGGCGATTAGGCCTGGCTCGCAGTCGGCGTTCCAATTAATCCCAAAGGTGTTCGACGGGGTTGAGGTCAGGGCTCTGTGCAAGCCAGTCAGGTTCTTCCACACCGATCTCGACAAACCATTTCTGTATGGACCTCTCTTTGTGCCTGGGGGCATTGTCATGTTGAAACAGGAAAGGGCCTTCCTCCAACCACAAAGTTGGAATCACAGAATCATCTAGAATGTTTGTATGCTGTAGCATTAAGGTTTCCCTTCAGTGGAACTAAGGCCTGAACCTGAACCATGAAAAACAGCCCCAGACCATTATTCCTCCTCCACCAAACTTTACAGTTGGCACTCTGCAGGTAGAGTTCTCCTGCCGTTCTCCAAACCCAGATTCTTCCGTCGTGCTGCCAGATGTTGAAGTGTGATTCATCACTCCAGAGAACACGTTTCCACTGCTCCAGAGTCCAATGGCGGCGAGCTTTATACCACTCCAGTTGACACTTGGCATTGTGCATGGTGATCTTAGGCTTGTGTGCAGCTGCTCGCCATGGAAACCCATTTCATGAAGCTCCCGACGAACTGTTATTGTGCTGACGTTGCTTCCAGAGGCAGTTTGGAACTAGGTAGTAAGTGTTCCTTGCAACCAAGGACAGATGATTTTTAAGCACTTTGTGCTTATGTGCCCTGCCTATTTGCGGCTGAGCCATTGTTGCTCCTATACGTTTCCACTTCACAATAACAGCACTTACAGTTGACTGGGGCAGCTCTAGCAGGGCAGAAATTTGATAAACTAATGTGTTGGAAAGGTGGCATCCTATGACGGTTCCACATTGAAAGTCACTGAGCTCTTCAGTATGGTCCAATGTTTGTCTATGGAGATTGCATGTCGGTGTGTACTCAATTTTATACAACTGTCAGCAACGGGTGTGGCTGAAATAGCCGAATCCACTCATTTGAAGGGATGTCCACATACTTTTGTATCTACATGTTCCCTTTTCATGCTCACATTTAGACCAGTCCTAAGACAGCAAATACAATTTGTTGACTGAACTGTACATGTGATTTTAATATAGGAGTGTGTGTATATTCATACTATGTCACAACGGGGGGAGTGGCTCTATGTCACTTAATAAGACCTAAAGCTGCTCCCTGTTCATTACAGGAACAAAAGAGCACAAGGAGTAATCCTGGGGGGCTTACAACACACACACACACACACACACACACACACACACACACATGGATTAGTCTAATTCTGACCCAGCCACACTGAGGAGACACTCTTCCAAGAGTCCCTACCCCCAAAACCACTCACTACAAGACTCCTGGGGCTACAGAGGGGGTGACCAGTCTGTCTGCATGCACATGTCTGTGTACTGTGTGTTATTAATTCTGTATTAGAGGAAGGGTTATAAATTTGTATTGTTCAGAGCAGAAGATATGACCTCTTAAATCCATCAAATCTGTCCTTACCACTATGGCCAGACGGATGTCTAATAAGGCAGATATGAATAACATGGCTATTCACGGCCTGATCCATCCAATAATTGTTACCATGCCAACCACTCTCACAATCCACTCCACTCTGCTTCAGCCCATCAATGGATTGAGTCATTGGTCTGAATATGGAGTCAATAGACAGATACCTCTCTCTCTCTCACACACACACACGCACACACTCAGTAACACTCTGTAATGTCCTCTAACTGTCCCATTTAGTGATGAGATCAACCCAGGGGGCCTGTGAAAAAACACGCAATCGAGAGAGAGATAGAGAGTAACATACTATTTTCGCAGGCAGTCAGACAGGTAGGTACTGTAGGTAGACAAGCTAGTAGGCAGAGACAGGAAGGTAGGTAGACAGGCAGACATGCAGGCAGACAGACAGGAAGGTAGGTAGACAGACAGGCAGGCCTGGTTAGGCTCTATCTAATAGAGTTGGCTGGGAAAGAGCATAAGGAGATCCACCTCAGCGCTTCACTCTGGGGAAGCCCTCACCTGTCTTTGTGTGTGTGTCTGTGTGGATGTTGGTAGCCTCCAGCATGTGAATGAAGACATTGTTTGATAGCAATGAGGTGGAAGATGGGTCCCGTGCCTCAAAACTAGGAAGGAAGAGGGGGAGGAGGGAAGGAGCGAGGAGAGCGGCTAAAAGTAGGTCGGGTGCTGAGGGGAGATAGGGAGGATTGGAGGAATAGAAAAGGACAAGAAAAAGGATAGTACAGATTGAGGACATAAGCAGTACTCATATAGGAAGGAGAGAATGAAACAGAGTCTGTGGACGAAACACAAGGAGGGAGACAGAACAAAACGGTATGATATACAGGTACTATACATGTACTGTATGTATTTATTTCATTGGGTCAAATACACAACACAAAAAAATCTATTTCAACAGTCAGTCTTCTTTAGATGAGACTGTTAGACCACTGTCTCTTAGCTGTCATTTCCCATTGGACACATGGCCCTTGACTCCATGTGGAACAGGGTTAGTTGTATACTGCCATATGTTGTATACTGCCATATGTTGTATACTGCCAGGCCAAACTCTACTGGAGGTGTGTGTGTGTGACTGAGTGAGTGAGTGTGTGTTGAGAACATTAGCAATGCTGAAATAATTCTCTAAATCTATATGCATGCTTTATCCCTTTCATTCCACTGATCAGCAGATCTACTCACACACACACACACACACACACACACACACACACACACACACACACACACACACACACACACACACACACACACACACACACACACACACACACACACACACACACAGAGAGAGAGAGAGACACACACAGAGAGAGACACACACAGACACACAGACACACATGCAATGGGGGAAAAACACTACACAACTGAGTCTTCTCATCTGAGTGGGATTTGAGGGGGTCAGTTTTTATACTTAAAGTGTTTACTTCTGAACACATACACACATGTTATTATGTAAGTTCTGTATAGGTCACACATTCATAAGCAAACACAAGCTCATCTGTCTAACGTACTATTGAAATCTCACACAAACACAAACACGTACACACACCCACACACACACAACTACATACACACAACCACACACAGTAGTGCAGCACAAGTCAGTCTCTCTCTATGTCTCACTTTGATGGGAGGAACTCATCTGGGGGCGTAAACAAAGATGAATAAATAAAGGACAGAAAAGAAGAGAGGGAGCCATGGTGCTGATCGGGTGGGGAGGGGGAGGGAGAGAGGGAGGAGGAGAGACATGGGCAGTCCGCCAACTCTGACGAAAGCTGCTTAGCCCAACCAGTTGCCATGGATACAGTCAGGAGTAGCACCCTGCGTGTGTGTGTTTGAGAGAGAGAGAGGGAGAGAGAGAGAGAGAGAGAGAGAGAGGGAAAACCAACAGGCACGCATCAGATAGAACCAGTGAGCAAGCGAGAGAGTACCAGGCTTGCAGGACAGAGAGAGAGTGAGAGAGAGAGAGAGAGCGAGAGAGAGAGAGAGAGGAACAGAGGGAAACAGCAGGAAAAATAGAGTGATAGAGATAGCTAGAAGATGGAGGTGCAGTCAGAATGCGTGGAACCTCCTCCACCTCCTCCTTCTGTTCCCCCATGCGACCCCCAACCGCCAGGGAAGATCAACAAAGCAGCCTTAAAGCTGTTTGGAAAACGACGCTCCAGCTCCGGAATGGCCAGATTCTTCTCCTTCAGGAACAAAGAAGCCAATGGGAATGGGAATTCCGAGAATGGGAATTCTGTGAATGGGAATTCTGTGGGGGCGGCTAACGAGCTCGTCAGGAGTAAAACGCATGATGGACTAACAAGCTCGGAGACAGATGGACAGAGAGGGGAGGAGTCTGGAATATCAGAGGCGGGACAGGTGAGGTCTCTCAGCAAATCACTGAGCTTCTTTTCGCTGCTCAGACGAGGAAGTGTGAGAGCTAATGAGAATACAGGGTTTGGAAGCAGGGGGAGGGGTTTAAAAGGCTTCTTTAGTAGTATAAGGTGGCGGCGGAAGGAGAGAGTGATGGAGGGAGAGGTGGGGGTAACTGAGGGGAGGGAGGTGAGAGAGGGAGATGTGATTCTAAAGGAGGAAGTGAAAGACGTCACCCTGACCCTTGAACCCCAGCCCCAATCACCACAGGAGGATAATGGGAGCTTGGAAGCTGAGCTAAACACAGAATCAGCAAGAACTTCTCCTGCAGACAACGCCACAACACCACTCACGCACTCTACTGCCATGACGACAAACCTGTCAGAATTCCCCTATACACCATCCCCTTCCCCTCTTCACTCTGCCTTTCACTCAAGAACCAAAACGTCCATTTCCTCAGCAACGGCCACCCCCCCTCTGGATCGGTGTGACCCCACCTCTGAACCCTCAGTGGACCGGCTCTGTTCACTCCTCTTCACTGACGTCACCTCGCTCAAGAGCTTTGATTCGCTGACAGGATGCGGTGATATCATCGCAGACGCAGAGGAGGAGGTGGCAGGAAACGTGGGAGGAGGAAATGGAGGAGGAGGAAGTGTCACCAGTAGTAGTAGTAGCAGTGGGGGAGGGGTAGTACGCAGCTCCCCAGCTAAATCTTCCATTACTAACCATGCCACCCCTTCCAGCATTACCCCTACCCCCACTTCCGCCCCTGCCCCCCTCCCAGCCAGGGCACGGCTGATGCCCTCCCACTCTGCCCCGATTCAGCAGCCCTCTGGCAGCGGCGTGGTGGCCTACATGGGGGGTGGCGAGGAGATGGCCAGCCCTGACGGGGTGGACGACGCAGACATGCAGGGGCTCTGGCACATGCTCCCCTCTGGGGGAGAGAACTCCCCCGCCCTCCCCCGACCCAGCTCTCACCCGGCTCCCCCCAGGGGTACAGAGCGGAAACCCCCCCAGGTCAAGTCTCTGGGACTCAGCAAGATCCCTTTAGTGGGGGGAGGAAGGATGAGTAAACTCCCCACTCATGCTGCCCGTCAAACCTCTTTGCCCAATGAGAAGGACACTAAGGAGGAGGTCCAGCCCCAACAGGATGTCCCGGCCCTTAGAGACGAGGGCTATTGGGATACGCCCTCGGCAACCCCCACGGCAACGCCTGACGACGGCTTCCTGCGGAACCAGAGGATTGGTTTATCGCGTGACAGTTGCTCTGGCGACGCGCTGTACGACCTCTACAATGAGGAATTGGACAGATCTGATGAAGAGGAAGAGGAGGAGGAAGAAGATCTCACAAGTACTCCTTCCCTCTCCACTGACGACTACAAACGCAGCGC
This sequence comes from Oncorhynchus keta, assembly GCF_023373465.1. Lineage (NCBI taxonomy): Eukaryota > Metazoa > Chordata > Actinopteri > Salmoniformes > Salmonidae > Oncorhynchus > Oncorhynchus keta. The sequence goes on from NC_068448.1 coordinate 63,779,457, forward strand.
TCCCTCCCAGACTACTCCTCCTTCCTCTTCCTCCTCTTCATCTTTTCGCTCGATGAAGGGAAGCACTAGCCTTCCCCGCGAGTCCAAAATCCCTCTTAGTGTCAGACAGAACATACCCCCTCACTCAGTGAGCCAATCAGCTCTTTCCACTGTCCTCACAGCCATTCCTCCCTCTGACACACCCACCCAAGCTCCTCCCCCAGCCCGGACCAGGATCCCTGTCTCCAAGGTGCCAGTCCGTCGCCCTAGGAACAAGCCCGGCAACGCTACACGAGGGCCAGCCCCCAGGAAGTAAGTCTGGACGAGGCAGCCATGGACTTTGATGTCTTTGGTTAGAACTAGACAACATCACTGGACTAGTGTGTATGACATTGCCGGACTGGTGTATTGTGAAATGCATCAGACAATGATAAAGACTTGAAAGAGAGTGATATGAGCTCTAAACAACTCTTCCATTGGTTCTGGTGGGTCACGCCTCCAAAAGATAAAGTTAAAAACAAAAAATCTACATCACTGGACTTGTGTGTGCAGCATCACTGAAATGATGTGTATGGGACACTTTTAAAGACTTAAAGACATTTTCGACAACTCTCAGCGCTTTTGAATATGTAAACAATGGTCACAGAATTCAACTGCACTGCACACCACTAGGAATGACTAGAGAAGCTTTTCTTCTTCTCTTCAAGTCCTTGTTTCTGAAACACAGATTTTTATATGATACCACGTGTTTAATCTAATGACGGCCTAATCTAATGAAACAGTTTGTAATAATCTAATTGTTAACTAATTACCTCCTAATCCCAGACTACATTCACAGTCTCAATCCTCATCTACATCTTTTTTTATGCCATTTAGCAGGCGCTTTTATCCAAAGCGATGTGTGCAATTATTTCTACGTATGGGTGGTCCCGGGAATCAAACCCACTATTCTGGCATTACAAGCACCATGCTCAACCAGCTGAGCTACAGAGGAGCAATACAGGACTATTAAAGACCCAGTGCACTAATTTTGTGATTTAAAAAAAACTATTTTTGTAATTTTCTTCAGCACCCCTACTTCCCGTGGCAATGTGGGGTGTACTGTTGACTGTACTTCTCCCAGTTCTAAAGTACCAGTGGATAACAGTGGTGACAACATTGCTAAAAACAATCAGAAAGCATTTATAAATGTATTTTTACTAAGGTGTACATGGAGATCACCGGATACAACACCTCACCTTGCCAGTGAACATAACCAAGAAACAACATCACAAAACTTAATCGCCCTAAGTGAATGACAAACACACACATTCTCCTCTGGACCATATGTGCTCCACCACTCGAACGAGCAACTACTGTACTGTGATGACCTCGCACTGGAGAAACAGCAGCAGGTTCAATCTCTCTGGAATGAACAACTATAACAAACTGACCAATAAAAAAACGGAATAAGTAACGCAATAGTGAGACAGCATTGAAGAATGTTCCTCTACTGACTGAAGAACGACCACTGAACACTCCTCTCTTGCTGCATGAGGTGCCTGGAACACAAGGCACTAGGTTCAGGGAACACAGTCTACACTAAGGACACACACACACACCACGTCAAGGACTCTCTTTCACACACACACACACACACAGGATTACTTTCTTCTCGACCAGGACACATTAATACAATGTTTTTTTCTACTGAGTAATTTGTTCTTCACTGGTTTTCATACTCTTTTTATAAGATAATGTTTCATGAGACACCGCAAACAACCTTCACTGCGAACCCCCCTTACTGGGCACAAACTGGTTGAATCAACAGTGTTTCAACGTACTTTGTCAATGTATTGTGACGTGGAATCTACGTGGAAAATATCAACCTGTTGTTTTGAAGGTGAAATTTCAACCAGAGAATAATGGCATCACGGTAACCAAATTTCAACATAGAAAAATCATATGTAATAATCCAACATATCAATGATTAATTTGCAGACAAACTGGAATTAAAGCCAGAGTAAGTCAGTGGCACAGATGGAACTATCCAAGCAGAAGATAAATATCTTTCACATGTTGATATTTGGTTACGTTGACAACCAAACACAATTCAATATCACTTTTGAAATACAATGAATAGCCGATTAACTTGTTAACAA